>NW_007377948.1:90038-183565 GCF_000475195.1 Diaphorina citri | reverse complement strand
AAAGATCCCAATTTCAATTTTCCAATGCCAGCTAAATGAGTTAAACACAAAACATACACAACCGTCAATCTCCATTTTATCTCCTAACAAATCTGTTGAAGAGAGGAGGGGGGAGAAATAGCTAAAATAGCATACAGTCTGCAGAATCTCCGCTTTATCTTCCGACGAATTTGTTGAAAACCGAAATTACTGCAATAGCATGCAGACTATTTTGCTGAAACTATTACTTGGAAGTCCTTGGCTTCTGGACTGTAACAAGTCGAGCTGTAATTATCAGCAGACTGTGGAGATGTTTCTTCATTCATTTGTTCTGGTTCTGCTCGGGGAACGTCTTCATATTCTTCATTGAATTGATCAAATATCTTCTCGCAGCGGAATAGTCGGAGGTATTGTTTGGTAATTATGTTTATTATGCTGCAGTTTGTGTTATTCTTTCGCTTTCGGCTCTTATAAGTCTTGTACCAACATATTTACAAACATAGTTAGCTAATTGAGCTTGTGCATATTTGGTTCAAGCAGATCCGTGGGTTTCAAGGTTTTCCACGAAGATCTTGTTGGGGAAACAAGGTTTGTGGGAAATCTCGTCTCTAAATGAATGTGTTTGAAACGGTGATAGTAGTGTCGGGATTTAAGAGCTCTGTTTTGACTCCACGATTCTTGCTTTAGTTCGGTCTGTTTGTTGGATTGTTTGTTTTACCTACCACAGATTTTGAACGGGGTGTCGTATGTCCGATTTTGGTGAAATTCGTCAGAAAAGTTCAATACATAAACAAAATTTTCTCCAAAATTCCCGCCCTGGACGAATTTTATCGTTAACAGATCAGGTTCGTTCTCGGAACGGCTGGATTTCTTCTATCCTGTCTTTCTGCTTTTTTCGCTTCGGGACGATAGGACTTTGGCTGTTACAGTTCCTCTTAAAGAACGGTCTACGAATGTCTTTAGCGTTGTTTACACCTTGACCACAGTCAACATTTACTCTGTGCAATATCCTTTGTAGGAGTGCATAGACCAAGGCCTGCACAAATCATAGCAAGTGTCAGATCAGTCAGATTGTTCGATCCTAGCTGACCTTTATATCAAAGGTCAAAAGTTGCAACAATTGTGTCATAGACGCGTCCGCTAGGGTGTTTATTTATGACATCTATCACCTAACTTGTGTTTTTTTACTGTGTAGGTAGTGTCATATCTGATGACTTCTCAAAACTTGTAGAATATGGAATAATGGGAGCATCACGTCGGACGCCTTCTTAGGATTTACTCGGGTAACTTGGGCTTTTAGCACGGTACACTGACTGGCTGTCCCCCGACCTGGTATTTCAACATGGTCTTTTGACGAACGTGTGGACGTGATGATAATTATATTATATTGCAGATTGGCGTAAATTTCACTCGTTTAGAATTATTGAAATTTGCGCAAATATCGCGTACACACGCAACAATCTGTAGAAAGACCAAGTTGGGACTGTTGGTCATAAATTCACAATACCTATACCTATTCAATGTAGTATTATGATACCTACCAGTTATACCTATCTCCGGAGTGCAGGTCACTGGTCTTGACATCAAGAAGAATTATGGTGGATCCAGAGATAGATACACCTGACGGAAGTTCTCACAACTTACCTTCTATATTTTATCTCAGCAGTCCCCTAATATTCTTTTCTCCAAGGAGTATGACAATGTAGAGTGAATTATCGATGTTCAGTGAATGAAACATGCAGAGTATCCTGCTACAATGTAGCTACATACAATCTGCTACATGTTGCTGATCTCCTTGAAACATTGCTGAATTCTGTTGCGACATGCTCTCAGGACTAGCAAATTTTCCGACACGAGTTTTCATTCACTTGTAGAGAGATAGGTTTTCTCCAAGGAGTATGACAATGTAGAGTGAATTATCGATGTTCAGTGAATGAAACATGCAGAGTATCCTGCTACAATGTAGCTACATACAATCTGCTACATGTTGCTGATCTCCTTGAAACATTGCTGAATTCTGTTGCGACATGCTCTCAGGACTAGCAAATTTTCCGACACGAGTTTTCCTTCACTTGTAGAGAGATAGGATTTTGTAGGACCTTTTATGAAATGGATGCGACTTTAGAGACCAAAGTAGAATTGCCTTCAATGCGGAGTCAAATGCCCGCTTCTCGCACTCAGACGGTCCATCAGACCGTCTTAAAGTGTGTGGCGAAAAAAGCTCGAGACACAGGTCTCTGAGACGGTCTGGCAGGTTGTTGTCCAAGAAGATACGAATAATCAAAATAAGTTATCAACTGCTTGCGTTCAGCGATTTGGAATTGCCCAAGGGCGGGGCGTATGCCGCTAAGCTTACATTTTAGTAAGCACCACTTTATCTTACCTGGAACAAAAACAAAGACATATTTCCGATTAGATTACAGAGGACATACGAGGAAATATGATACAGAGGTTAACAGGTGGAGGTGGAGACTTGCAGAGGTTAAGAGGTGCTAAGCGAGATGACGAAGGAAGATATTGTGGAGACATTTTGGGGACACTAAACACGCGCAAAGTTGCTTAACTTCAGAGATCCATCAGGAATTGGTGCATTCAACGTGCTCTCACTCCCTAAAATATTTATTTACATAGGTAATTAACAATTAGGAAACTAGGTAAGTTTGATCAAGGGCGGGGTTCATGCCTATGACATTATCTAATTTGCCTAATAGGTACGTAATTACCTAGTATATCAATGAATGATTATGAAATATATGAATGTTTTAATTGATAAAAGTAATCGTTAAATCTAAAATCAGGTGCGTATTTGTTTATAAATGAGCGTGCCAAGCTACTCCATATCCTGCGAATATCTCCAAAGTCCCTTATCAGCTGATAGGAGAGCCCGGGAACTCACAGATGTGGACTATGCTTGGCCGAGTGATAAGAAAATGTTCTCGGAACTCGATAGATTATTCGACACCATTGATTAGTACGGGTTAATTGTGTGAATATCAGGGACGAAATCGGGGTATGGGAACGTGGAATTGAGAGGAAAATGGAAGAACTCTAATACTAGACGAAGCTACAGTGATGTTGAGCAATTTGAGCAGTGTGTCGTGTGACTCGTGTGGTTAGTAATCGAATGGGTAACCATTATTTGGACAATCGCGTGCTGCTGGGGTATCTCAACCACTTTCAGGCTGGGTGAGTTTTATGTGAGTAGGTGGGTAGCTTATCGCCAAATTCAGGGTGAAACCCCTCTCACTGAAAACCTGAGCCCGAGTGGGGCCGGAAAAAAGCCAGCTGCCCGCAATAGATCAGTTGCGCCAGACAGACGACACCGAAGCGAATACAATAGTCCGTCCCCTATACCTTTTATTATTAGTAATAATAAAGGAAGGACGGACTAAAAATCCACGTAACAATTAGAATAGGTAGGTATTACATATTTAAATATCTATACTATTTATCTACGTAAACTACCTATCACCATTGAATGTAGGGGAGAAGCATTTTTATTACAGTTATTATTATTATTATTATTATTTATTCCAGAGGTTTAAGCCCATTTTCTGAATTCTAAAGAATCCGTCATAAATAAATACGGAGAGACTATCACGAGAGACTATCACGCCCCACTTTCCAGCTTTCATTTGAGATCATGACCAAGATTTTCATTTCTTTGAAATATACCTACCTAAATTAGGCAGGTAAATGGTGGTGTGTGTGTGTGTTTTTTTAGGTCTTCAAAAATCCAAATGACCACATCTAAGGGTCCCGCTTTAAATAGTACAGTAGGTCAGAATATGTTCATCTTCTTTTTCGGTGCTTGGGATTTTTGATGCCCGAAACCAATGGGTAATTTGAAGCCAACGGTAAACCAAAGAAGATTCCGACTTTCCGAAAACTTGCTACAGAAAGATGAGCTTCAATATTTGGTTTTTAATGCGTTATTTGGGTTTAAATGCGTTCCCTAGGGGGCGCATTTGGGTTTTAAAACGTTCCCTCAAACTGTTCTGGTACCTTTCTAGGTTCAGCTAGTATTTGGTTTTTAATTTGTTACTTTGAAGGCGGGTTTGGGCGTGCTGTAAAATGATAGAGGAATGGGTTGAGGTCTATACCTATCAATTAGAGACCTGAAAGGGAAGATTACCCTGTTATTAGAGACCCTAAATTTTAACCCTGTTGAAACCCATTGTCCTATGGTCCATTAAGAATGATGGAAGTGATGGAACTAAAATTTGTGACTTTTAAGGTAGGCATAACCTTAGGACGCGTTTCGATCCTTTTAGAAGTGTTAGAACTCATCAGCTGGACAAAGCAAATGTAGTTCTTTGGCACTAACTGATTTGAAAGTGTAAACCCCCTGGGATCCCAGAAGTTCTGATATAAGCTGTTATTTTTAGGTCCCTGGTCCAGAACAGGTTAAAAGTCAAAAGTTCAAAATAAAGTTAGTCCAAACAATAAGACTTCGAATTCCTGTTACATTCCACATCTGTCAAGATATGAAAAGAAGATACCCTCAATACTCATGCATCGTCTCAGAATCAAACCTATAATACTCATCAGAACCAAAGCTATTTTAATTAAGAATATAACTAATACTGATAGTAGTATACATGTAATGTTCATAGTAAAAGCTAAAGTACAGTTAGAATATTAAATATTCAAATCTTTACATGAGTCATGGATATCTTCTTACCAAGCGGTGTTCAAAGTTTACGTCAACAAGTTGATTTTTTTACCTGAAAAGGTAGAAAGGGATTTAAGATTTATCTGTGAAATATCCTAGATGAGAAGGTTTTGTGCAAAAATATGGAGCAAACTAGGTTTAAAAATTCAACAATTTGTCTGGCTAGGGGACGTTAAACAGAGAGTAGACTAGCATCTTGGGACTATAAACAGGGAGGAGAACAGCTAACCCTAACCAGCCTAGCTAGCTGGCAGTTTTCAAAGGGTTCTCTCTGCTTTTAAAGACCAAGCACAAGTCCTCACGATGGTTGACTGCGGTTCAGGACGAGCCAGCCACTTTAACATGGCTAGAGCTAGAGACCATCACCCCGGTGTATAGCAGGTACAAAAAGACATCTTTATTCTGCTATTACCATTCGGCGAAAGCTAATATTCTGCTATCGCCATTCGGCGAAAGCTAAAGCCGCTACAACAACAACAACAACAACAACAACAACAACAACAACAACAACAACAACAACAACAACAACAACAACAACAACATAAATTCAACAAATTATTCATTATCTACACTCTGTGTAGCTCTAGCGCTGGACAGACTTAGGAATTTTGGTGACCACTGATTCCTCGCTTCATTTCTGGACCCTCTGCTGCCCATCACTAAGAAGATGGTGTGGTACTTTCTTGAATATTATAATATTATTTTATCTATTTGTTATAATAATAATCCAACGTTTTTCAATATTTCAAATCTACCATGACATGACCTCTACCTCTCGAGTCTGCGTTTAAATACCTACCTAAAGGTTTAAAATATTGGTGAGGTTTAGATATCTAATAATATCTAGTTTAAACTAGGAAGATGGAGCAGGGGTTCCCTAATGTGATGTTGTTTTCTCGAGATGTTTCTTTTTTTTATGCACAAAAAAAAAAAAAAAAAAAAAAAAAAAACAAAAAAAAATGGTGGTTTTTTTTCGGGGGTTTTTTTTTTTTTTTGACAAAAAAAAAAAAAAAAAAAAAAAAAAAAAACCAATAATAATTCTAAAAAGACATCCCCAGAGCATCTTCAACTTCAATAATAATCCCATAAGGATATAGGTAATTGTATATGCGCCTCGGAACGCCGCGCCGCTTTCGCCTAACTTGAAGGTATACATTCTTTTACTTCAACCATCCATAATCCGGGAACGGGAAAGTTTGTTAGAAAATTTCCATCCGTTCCTGGATTCGAACCCATCAACTGGGGGTTCAAGAATTAGTTCTCTAACACCCATATTTATGAACAAAATGCTGGCTCTTAAGTTCGTGCTAAGCATAGTCTCAAGGCATTTGATTGGTCAATTTTGACTTGAGACTGATCTAAGAACGATCATTCTTGTTCATAAATCATAAATACGAGTGTTAGTGTCTTAGTAGTTATACCTATGTAGAAGTGGAATGGTGGCATATTCTTAGTGGACTCTATGTATAGTCTCTAGTCTCAATGTCTACTTTCGAGAAAATAAATAGCTATTAATAGAATTACAATTAAAATTATAGTCATCATGACAGAATGGAGGTGTTTATAAGTTCAAATCTCCCACGTTATGTCTCACACCGAATATTGATTATGAGGATCCTGAGAAGCTAATACCAAGATGATTACCACGAAACATAATCCACTATAGCTGCATAGCAGTGGCGTAGCCAGCCTAGTTAGCTTGGTTGGTAGCGCGTCTGCGTTGTAAGCGCTAGGTCGCGGGTTTGAGTCCCGCCCGGGGCGGATTTTATCTTAAACTGAAAGGTTCGTTCTGGGAAAGGTTGGCTTTTGCCTAAACTGTCTTCCTTCTCTCTTCGTTTTCGGGACGATAAGACCTTAGCAGTTACAGTTTCCTCTATCAGACCTCTTAAAAAAAAAAAAAAAAATCTTGCCCTCAAATCCTGTTTCGACAACATAGATGATCGATGTCGATGGACGGTCGTCAACTATGTGTGGACACAGCTTTAGACCACCAGCACATACATAGGTAAATAGGAAGTTCCCCTTTTGAAAATCCTACTACACGAATTTAAAGCTTCCCCTTTTGAAAATCCTACTACACGCTACTGCTATAGCTGCTTATACCTGTACAAATACCGCTATAGCTTCTCATACATCTATAATCTCTTATATCTATAAAACTATCATAACATATCTATAAGTCTCTTATATCTATAAAACTATCATAATATAAAATATATCTATAAGTCTCTTATATCTATAAAACTATCATAATATAAAATATATCTATAAGTCTCTTATATCTATGTGCGAGTATCTATACAACTATGTAAACATCCGGAAGAGCCAAAGATCGATCCGAAGTATCCGAACTCTTGAACATTTCCGAGCAGTCTTCAAACATTCTCAAAGGTTACCATCAAACACTTCAACAAAAAGTTGTAGGCCTGGGTCTTCATGGGCGAAACTCATCAAGAACAAGACTTAGTGGGCGAAAATCGTGGCGTCGCGTCAGTACGCTGCGCATACCCAATTTCCAAAGAAATATTCCACTTGAGATTGTAGACTCGGGGTGCCCGGACCTAAGTGTTCTTTGTTTTGATTGATGATGATTGTGACGTCATCAGGTGCATAACTCTCCATTACGTAGCGTTTCCTAGCTGCTGATGGCTTCCTATGGTGCCATTAGTTAATTCAATAAACCGCCACCCGACCGCATCAGTGCCATTTTATAAACGACGGAGGTTTTCAGTGAATTTCTGGAACAATGTTGAATAACTGAAATGTTATGTTTAAGTACGGGCAAAAATTGACCTCCTTGCAGAATTTTTACTTTTTTAGTATGTACCTCATTCAATAGAAGTAAGTTAGCCTGGTTATTTAGCTACCTGTGATTGAACTACCATGTGATGAGAACCACACGATGACTTACCACTTATCACTTGTAGGTACTTTTTCGGATATGTTTAATGTTTGGCCCATCACAGTAGTAGAAAGTTCCTTTGAATAACTGTGGAAGAAAAGGGTGAATTTCATGAAAAAGCAATTTTGCGGAAGGACTTAGAAAAGGTGTTTAATAAGCTCTTCTTTGATATTTCTCCAAATCAACATCACGTAAATTCTGAGATGGATTTAATTCTGGGCGAGAAGAACCTGCAACCTCACAAAAAATTAATGGTACTTCACTGCAGAACCTGCTTTCAGGTTACGAAACCTTCTGAAAGGTTAAAAAGCCTTGTGAAAGGTTGCAAAAGCCTTGTGAAAGGTTGCAAAAGCCTTGTGAAACGTGGCAAGGCCTCTTGGAATGTTGCAAGGCCTTCTGGAAGCAGAGCACCAACTTCTAGGAGGAGAACAGTGTTGTCAAACTTACCTGTACACCTAGGATGCCGAATATAATGAAGAATGTACAGACCCAGAACCCATTGGCTTCAAAACCTTACCCAATGGTACAATGTATCCATCGAAACATTGTTTGAGAAAGTTCGGGACCGAAACAACTTCGCCACCATGATTACCAACGTTCGCTAGCGAATACGGTACAATTAAAAAAAAAGTTGAAATCTAGCCCTTAAGTCAATTCTACAAATTAAGAATGAGGTTTGATTTGGAAGAATTGTAACAACGGAGGTTTTATCATCCCAAAATCATAGAGAGAAGAAGGACAGGATAGGAGGAAGCCAACCGATGAAGAACCTTATCTGCATAGAATAAATTTCGCCGTGGGTGGGAATTGAACCCGCGTCGTAGCGCTTACAAGACAGGTGCACTACCCTCCAAGCTAACTAGGCTAGAGAACCTCTTTTTTTTAAGAGGTTTGAGAGAGGGAACTGTAACTGCTAGGGTCTTATCGTCCCGAAATCGAAGAGAGAAGGAAGACAGGATAGGAGAAAGCCAGCCGTTCCGAGAACGAACATTATCCCATCAGGATTCGAACCCGCGGCCTAGCGCTTACAAGGCAGACGCACTACCAACTAAGCTAACTAAGCTGGTGGAGAACCTCTTTATAAGAGAAAAAAGTGGCACTCCAAAGCCAGCCGTTCCGAGAACGAACATTATCCCATCAGGATAACATCCGCCCCGGGCGGGAATCGAACCCGCGGTCTAGCGCTTACAAGTACCTCATTTAACTTCAAACACTTGAATGTCTTCCAGATTCCAGTCAAAACCTCAGTGTTCCATCAAGAACTGGGGCATTGAAGGTACTATTGTCACTGACTTTTATTGCCTCGGTCTCTAGTCTCTAGCATGGTAAACTTGGTCTCAAGAGGAGTTCTCAGCTTTCAGCAAGAACACCAGGATTCCCACAATCCTTTTTAGCAAGCTCACAATTACCTGACGATTTCTCCGCCATTATCTCGACCAATATGGTTCACAAGTTATTCAATGGTCCTACCAATCAATGTAGGTCCTACTATCAGCTAACTACGTAGATAATATCCAATATCTACCCTAGTAATGAGATAATCTTTTCCCATGGGCGTACATATGGACAATGTGGACATAATTCTGATAAGCATCATATAGGCACAATGAAATAACCCGCCATACTCTGCACGACACACGTCAAACCTGGAGACTGCCTTGGCCAAATACAACAGGCTATTCGTTACACTCCTTCCGGCGATCGATTATCAGAAGACTTCTCACACTTTTACTTTTCATCAGGTTTTCATTAATCTGATTATAAAATGTTGATTTTTACATCCAGCGCTCAATTTAAAGAATGAACGGTGCTTAGGATACTCCTCAGGTTTTCATTGATCGATTTTTCGATTTAAACTGTTAATAGTGTTAATCAAGAAGATATAGCTCATGAGTCATGTATCAAGCGAATCTGTTTTGTTTGTTTAATGGTGTTTCGTGATGTGATGATGTTCTTCCTGTGATTCCGCTAATACATCCGCTAGTGCTTCTGATTTCATACAAAGTGGTTAGTAGCTACTCAAGACACTGCTAGTTTGAGACAGTTTTATTTGTAAGTTGGAGGATCAATAAGTACCATAAGACCCTTCAAAACTCTGTAGATTGTACACCCTCTTTTCGATCTTTTCAAATATGGGAGTTTCACACATCCATTCGTATAAGATTAACCCATCTTTTAGAGCTGTTTGTCTCTACACCTACCTAAGCCTCAAAGTGAGCTTTTTGTGTACGGAGATAAGCTGAAAGCTCTACCACACATTTCTGGGCCAATTCAAGTGAGTCCGAATTTTCAATAAAAACTCGGCTTTGCTGACATCTGGCTGCACAAGATCTTCAAGATCGATTAACCGATCGATTATTTCTCGATCCACCTGTCATCAATTCATCAAATCAGACTCGAGCTTTTTGTGTACGGAGATAAGCTGAAAGCTCTACCACACATTTCTGGGCCAATTCAAGTGAGTCCGAATTTTCAATAAAAACTCGTCTTTGCTGACATCTGGCTGCACAAGATCGATTAACCGATCGATTATTTCTCGATCCACCTGTCATCAATTCATCAAATCAGACTTCACAAATGACGAGGCAATTCCAAGTCTCCTCGAGTCTTGTGGTTGCGGGTTACCAGACTTACGCTGCCACACGGTCGGCATTCGTCACACCAAACCGAATGCTATGACTAATTAGAACGCGAGGTGATAGAAGGTGATCTACGCCATGTAACCCAGATCCTGACACACCGCGCGAACCAAACCACAGGAGCTGCTGGTCTAAGACAAATACACTGTGTTAAAACGTATTACAGAACTTGGTCCAAGTACAAGTATAGGTAAGTATTATAACCTATGTGGAAAATATTATTGTACGATGTGAGTTCGGAGTTTTGACTCCACGATTCTTGCTTTAGTTCGGTCTGTTTGTTGGATTGTTTGTTTTACCTACCACAGATTTTGAACGGGGTGTCGTATATCCGATTTTGGTGAAATTCTTCAGAAAAGTTCAATACATAAACAAAATTTTCTCCAAAATTCCTGCCCTGGACGAATTTTATCGTTAACAGATCAGGTTCGTTCTCGGAACGGCTGGATTTCTTCTATCCTGTCTTTGTGCTTTTTTCGCTTCGGGACGATAGGACTTTAGCTGTTACAGTTCCTCTTAAAGAACGGTCTACGAATATGTCTTTAGCGTTGTTTACATCTTGACCACAGTCAACATTTACTCTGTGCAATATCCTTTGTAGGAGTGCATAGACCAAGGCCTGCACAAATCCATAGCAAGTGTCAGATCAGTCAGATTGTTCGATCTTAGTTGACCTTTATATCAAAGGTCAAAAGTTGCAACAATTGTGTCATAGACGCGTCCGCTAGGGTGTTTATTTATGACATCTATCACCTAACTTGTGTTTTTTTCATTGTGTAGGTAGTGTCATATCTGATGACTTCTCAAAACTTGTAGAATATGGAATAATGGGAGCATCACGTCGGACGCCTACTTGGGATTTACTCGGGTAGCTTTTAGCACGGTACACTGACTGGCTGTCCCCCGACCTGGTATTTCAACAAGGGTCTTTTGACGAACGTGTGAACGTGATGATAATTATATTATATTGGCGTAAATTTCACTCGTTTAGAATTGAAATTTGCGCAAATATCGCGTACACACGCAACAATCTGTAGAAAGACCAAGTTGGGACTGTTGGTCGTAAATTCACAATACCTATTCTATGTAGTATTATGATACCTACCAGTCATACCTATCTCCGGAGTGCAGGTCACTGGTCTTGACATCAAGAAGAATTATGATGGATCCAGAGATAGATACACCTGACGGAAGTTCTCACAACTTGCCTTCCATATTTTATCTCAGCAGTCCCTTAATATTTCTGTGATACTTGCTGAGTTGGGGCATTTCATCATTTTCATCTCATGTAAAGGTTTTAGCCCCAACTAGGTAGTTCAATTGAGGAAATCGCTCTTTCATTTAAGAAAAATCAATCGGAAATATCAATAAGTGGTAAATGCAATGGTTTGAGTATTTTTCTCAGCGAATTTGGGCCGAAATCCCAAAGGATCAGTAATGTTCTAAAAACATTATATTGAAATGGGGGAATTTAATATGAAAATTTTCAAGTGTGTTGTCACACGTTTTTCTGTCACACCTTTTTTTCCTCATTGTCACAAGTTTTTTATCCTCATTCAAGTTTGATTCCCCTATATGGGACCACTTTATCTTACCTGGAACAAAAACAAAGACATATTTCCGATTAGATTACAGAGGACATACGAGGAAATATGATACAGAGGTTAATAAGTGGAGGAAGAGACTTGCAGAGGTTAAGAGGTGCTAAGCGAGATGACGAAGGAAGATATTGTGGAGACATTTTGGGGACACTAAACACGCGCAAGGTTGCTTAACTTCAGAGGTCCATCAGGAATTGGTGCATTCAACGTGCTCTCACTCCCTAAAATATTTATTTACATAGGTAATTAACAATTTTATTAGGAAACTAAGTTTGATCAAGGGCGGGGTTCATGCCTATGACATTATATAATTTGCCTAATAGGTACGTAATTACCTAGTATATCAATGAATGATTATGAAATATGAATGTTTTCATTGATAAAATTAATCGTTAAATCTAAAATCAGGTGCGTATTTGTTTATAAATGAGCGTGCCAAGCTACTCCATATCCTGCGACTATCTCCAAAGTCCCTTATCAGCTGATAGGAGAGCCCCCGGGAACTCACAGATGTGAACTATGCTTGGCCGAGTGATAAGAAAATGTTCTCGGAACTCGATAGATTATTTGACACCATTGATTAGTACGGGTTAATTGTATGAATATCAGGGACGAAATCGGGGTATGGGACAATGGAATCGAGAGGAAAATGGAAGAACTCTAATACTGGACGAAGCTACAGTGATGTTGAGCAATTTGAGCAGTGTGTCGTGTCGTGTGGTTAGTAATCGAGTGGGTAACCGTTTGGACAATCGCGTGCTGCTGGGGTATCTCAACCACTCTCAGGCTGGGCGGGTTTTATGTGAGTAGGTGGGTAGCTTATCGCCGAATTTAGGGTGAAACCCCTCTCACTGAAAACCTGAGCCCGAGTGGGGCCGGAAAAAAGCCAGCTGCCCGCAATTGCCCAGATTTCACCCATCCGGATACTAACGCTCACGTCACGTGAGATCACGTGATGTGAGGGCAGTATGTTTCTATCTTTAGACAGCCCCGGTGCATGTATAGCAGATACAAAAAGATATCTTTATTCTGCTATTGCCATTCGGCGAAAGCTAAAGCCGCTAAAACAACAACAATATAAATTCAACAAATTATTCATTATCTTCTCTCTGTGTAGCTCTATCGCTGGACATATTTAGGAATTTTGGGGACCACTGATTCCTCGCTTCATTTCTGGACCCTCTGCTGCCCACCACTAAGAAGATGGTGTGGTACTTTCTTGAATATTTATCTATTTGTTATAATTATAATCCAACATTTTTCAATATTTCTAATCTACCATGACATGACCTCTACCTCTCGAGTCTGTGTTTAAATACCTACCTAAAGGTTTAAAATATTGGTGAGGTTTAGATATCTAATAATGTCTAGTTTAAACTTGGAAGATGGAGCAGGGGGAGAGATAGGATTTTGTAGGACCTTTTATGAAATGGATGCGACTTTAGAGACCAAAGTAGAATTGCCTTCAATGCGGAGTCAAATGCCGGCCACTCGCGCTCAGACGGTCTGATCAGACCTTTAAGACGGTCTATCAGACCGTCTTAAAGTGTGTGGCGGAAAAAGCTCGAGACACAGATCTCTGAGACGGTCTGACAGGTTTCCGGCACCCAAGCCCAGACTGTTCGACAGACCCAAGTCTGTGAGATTGAGATTGTTGTCCAAGAAGATACGAATAATCAAAATAAGTCATCAACTGCTTGCGTTCAGCGATTTGGAATTGCCCAAGGGCGGGGCGTATTCCGCTAAGCTTAAATTTTAGTAAGAAATAAATGTAACGACCGAAATAAATGTTCACGGCGCAAACTCTCGATTTAAACCAAACTTTACTCAACAAGGAAATATGGTACACGTTTTTTTATTTGTACTAACGTTCGTTCACCTAATGGACCCAGAATAGCCACCTCTCGAATGAACCCATTATCTAGTGCAGTAGTTTTTGCTTGTTTTTGTGGAATAGGTACCTATTTCTTTGTGAATTGGGTGTACCGAAAATTCGTTCGTTCACCTAATGGACCCAGAATAGCCACCTCTCGAATGAACCCATTATCTAGTGCAGTAGTTTTTGCTTGTTTTTGTGGAATACGGTACCTATTTCTTTGTAAATCGGGTGTACCGAAAATAATTCGCCCACATCAAGTCTTGTTTTTGATAATTTTCTCCTATTAAGTCCCAAGCCTACAAACTCATGGTCAAGTATTTGGTAACCTCTGAAAACACTCGGAGACTATTTCCAAGCAGTCTTCAAACATTCTCAAAGGTTACCATCAAACACTTCAACAAAAAGTTGTAGGCCTGGGTCTTCATGGGCGAAACTTGTCAAGAACAAGACTTGGTGGGCGAAAATTGTCGCGTCGCATCAGTACGCTGCGCATACCCAATTTCCAAAGAAATATTCCACTTGAGATTGTAGACTCGGGCACCCGGACCTAAGTGTTCTTTGTTTTGATTGATGATGATTGTGACGTCATCAGGTGCATAACTCTCCGTTACGTAGCGTTTCCATGCTGCTGATGGCTTCCTATGGTGCCATTAGTTAATTCAATAAACCGCGATCCGATTTTAAAAAATTTTTTTTTTTTTTTTTTTTTTTTTTTTTTAATACATAACCATTTATTTATTAACAAATAATACATAGTACAATAATTCAACATCATTAAATAAAATACATGTTATGGTTTACTCTTTGTCCATGGAGCATTTAAAAAAAATTAAAGCTCTGTATCGGACAAAGAGAGGACAACTGGAATGATATATTTAAGTACGGGCAAAAATTGACCTCCTTGCAGAATTTTTACTTTTTACTTTTTTAGTATGTACCTACCTCATTTATTTATTATTATTTTTTTTTTTAAAAAAAGAGAAATCTAACACATATCAATTGAATTCCGATCGCTATGTTGTTAGACTGGACCTAGCACCTAATCAGTTTTAGATTGAACTATAATTGGTCCCATAATAACCAATTCAGAGCCATTAGTAACTGCTGATCGGAGTACCCCAGCACTATTTATACTTTTGTTTCTTGTCATTTACTGAGATCCGTGTAAACAAATAAATAAGAAACAAATAAATTTACTGAAATTTTTTTCCCCGCGAAGGTGTTTTATTGGTGGTCTTTTCACTAACTTTGACGAAAAAGAGTCCCGGAACTTGAATATCCAAATTTCGGTTTTCATTTCTCCCTCTCCCTTTATCTTTTTTTAAAAGTTTTATGTTTTTTAAAGTTCAGTAAGTGGTGCTTTAAAAGTTAGTGTTTTTGTCGACTGTAGTCCACACTTTGTGAGGGTTCGAGTCCACTTTCAATGCAAAAATTCTTTCATTAGCTATAATCGAGTGGGTGATTATCATATTTCTGATTGTCTACATAAATTTGTTTCACTTGAAAGTCGCGGAGGACCAGCTTGATTTTAGGAGTGGAATAACTGAACTTCATTCTCAAGATTAGAACACTCATTACAGAACTTAGTTCCTGCGGTGAACGGTTGTCACTTGAGTGAAATAAGAGTATATACTTGCGACAGAAAGTCTGATTTCTAGCTGGTAGCTAGCTGAACCAAGTTTGCATTGGGACAATTCAAGTTCAAGGTAGGTAGGTACCTACTAAACAAACGAAGGGATCGAGTTCTAAGTTTATATTTATGATCATCGATTTTTCCTTAGTATTTGTCTGTAAGTCCGTTTGTTTGTTCCACCGTAAGTTTCACCCATTTTCCGAGTGAGTTCTACAATACATGAGACCTTGCTTAGACTGCGGGAGTAAAGGGACTTTTCAGTCTCATTCTGGCAGTATAAGCAGGGTATATTCTATTCTACTTTTGTAACTAAACAAACGAAGGGATCGAGTTCTAAGTTTATATTTATGATCATCGATTTTTCCTTAGTATATTTGTCTGTAAGTCCGTTTGTTTGTTCCACCGTAAGTTTCACCCATTTTTCGAGTGAGTTCTATATTTATTTTCACTTAACGGTGGTGTAGTGGTCAAGGCGCTCGCCTGGTAAACAGGAGGGCGTGGGTTCAATCCCAGCCGAGGTATGGAATTTTATCTGTTAGTCCCTTAGCCAGATTAAACAGGTCTACACTCTCTGTTCAAATTCCCCCAGCCAGACTAAGCCTCGGTGGTTAGTGGTCAAGGCGCTCGCCTGGTAAACAGGAGGGCGTGGGTTCAATCCCAGCCGAGGTATGGAATTTTATCCTCATATGATTTGAGAGTAAAGGGACTTTTCAGTCCTATGCGAGCAGTATAAATAAGCACTATTATTATTTATTTATTTAACGACTAGGTACATACCTAAGTATTTTTGGTTAATAATAATAAATAATGATATTTATTTGTATTTTTATTTTACAATGGGTGGTTGGCAAACATATTTAAATATAAATAAACAATCTTGATTAAGACATGATTGAAAACAAACAATTGACCATACAACATTATATATGTACCTAACTATATTTATATTGCAAAAATACATTCCATGCTATATTATATAAACTCTAAATATTTAATTACCTAATTCAAAATAAAATAAATAAATAAAGGAATACGGGAAGAGTTTAAAATTAGTATGAGAGGTACCTAGTTAGGTACCTACATAAATATCTAGTTATAAGTGTGCATGTAAAGAAGGTACCAATCTAGACTAAGAGATCAAGCACATAAATTACCTACAACTAGGTATTACAATGGAAGTATACCACACAATAGAAGTAAGTTAGCCTGGTTATTTAGCTACCTGTGATTGAACTACCATGTGATGAGAACCACACGATGACTTACCACTTATCACCTGTATACTACGGGTAATACTTACCACTTGTACTACTGATAATAGGTATGACTTGATAGTACTACTGACATAGTGGTATGGTTTAAAATTCCCATTCCTATAGTCAGATTTTAGCCTGGAATACATGACTGTCATTTTTTCCACACATATAGCTACTAAACAGGGCCGCATTTACCCATAGAATGTAATATGTAGATAATGTAGGATCATTTTGTATGAGAATAAGATACACTGATAAAGACAGACTTATCTAAATAAGGTACCTATGTATGTAGGTACCTATATTTGTATAATCCTATATATGTGGGTAGGTAAGTAGGTAATTTTATTCAGAAGTAGGTATAATTACCTTCGAGTAGATGTATGTAAATTTGTGAATTATGTGGGATTTAACTCAAACTGTAGATATTATTTCTAGGTTTTTAGACTGAGCTGCTATTGTACGTATTTTAAAACGAGGTAAGTATTAACTACATAAATACATACCTACCTACCGAGATGGGATTCTTTGTCTGACCTTCAAAAATCCACGTAACAATTAGAATAGGTACTTATTACATATTTAAATATCTACTATTATTTATCTACGTAAACTACCTATCACCATTGGATGTAGGGGAGAAGCATTTTTATTACAGTTATTATTATTATTATTATTTAATCCAGAGGTTTAAGCCCATTTTCTGAATTCTTTAGATCCGTCATACATTATAAATACGGACAATTTTGACGCATTCTAACTGATGCCATGTTTTATCGAGAGACTGCCACGCCCCACTTTCCAGCTTTCATTTGAGATCATGACCAAGATTTTCATTTCTTTGAAATATACGTATGTACCTACCTAAAATAGGCAGGTACCTACGTATAAATGGTGTTGTGTGTGTGTTTTTTTAGGTCTTCAAAAATCCAAATGACCACATCTAAGGGTCCCGCTTTAAATAGTATAGTAGGTCAGAATATGTTCATCTTCTTTTTCGGTGCTAGGGATTTTCGGTACCCGAAACCAATGGGTAATTTGAAGCCAACGGTAAACTAAAGAAAGTACCGACTTTCCGAAAACTTGCTACAGAAAGATGAGCTTCAATATTTGGTTTTTAATGCGTTATTTGGGTTTAAATGCGTTCCCTAGGGGGCGCATTTGGGTTTTAAAACGTTCCCTCAAACTGTTCTGGTACCTTTCTAGGTTCAGCTAGTATTTGGTTTTTAATTTGTTACTCTGAAGGCGGGTTTGGGCGTGCTGTAAAATGATAGAGGAATGAGTTGAGGTCTATCTATCAATTAGAGACCTGAAAGGGAAGATTACCTGTTATTAGAGACCCTAAATTTTAACCCTGTTGAAACCCATTGTCCTATGGTTCATCTAAGAATGATGGAAGTGATGGAACTAAAATTTGTCACTTTTAAGGTAGGCGTAACCTTAGGACGCGTTTCGATCCTTTTAGAAGTGTTAGAACTCATCAGCTGGACAAAGCAAATGTAGTTCTTTGGCACTAACTGATTTGAAAGTTGTAAACCCCCCTGGGACCTCAGAAGTTCTGATATAAGCTGTTATTTTTTGGGTCCCTGGTCCATAACAGGTTAAAAGTCAAAAGTTCAAACCAAAGTCAGTCCAAACAATAAGATTTCGAATTCCTGTTACATTCCACATCTGTCAAGATATGAAAAGAAGATACCCTCAATACTCAATTACTCATGCATCGTCTCAGAATCAAACCTACATATAATACTCATCAGAATCAAAGCTATTTTAAGAATATAACTAATACTTATAGTAGTATACAACTATACAATACATGTAATATTCATAGTAAAAGCTATTAAGAACATAAAGTACAGTTAGAATATTAAATATTCAAATCTTTACATGAGTCATGGATATCTTCTTACCAAGCGGTGTTCAAAGTTTACGTCAACAAGTTGATTTTTTTTTTTTTTTTTACCTGAAAAGGTAGAAAGGGATTTAAACAGAGAGTAGACTAGCGTCTGGCTGTGGGACTATAAACAAGGAGGAGAACAGCTAACCCTAACCAGCCTAGCTAGCTGGCAGTTTTCAAAGGGTTCTCTATGCTTATAAAGACCAAGTACAAGTCCTCACGATGGTTGACTGCGGCTTGACTTCAGATTTGGATTTTTCACAACTTTTTACGTAGGAATCGACCTTTTATTTATAATTTTTACCCAACTGCAACTGCTCCATTGCCCAGATTTCACCCATCCGGATACTAACGCTCACGTCACGTGAGATCACGTAATGTGAGGGCAGTATGTTTCTATCTTTAGACACAATCGAACCCGCGGTCTAGCGCTTACAAGTACCTCATTTAACTTCAAACACTTGAATGTCTTCCAGATTCCAGTCAAAACCTCAGTGTCCCATCAAGAACTGGGGCATTGAAGGTGCTATTGCCGCTGACTTTTATTGCGTCGGTCTCTAGTCTCTAGCATGGTAAACTTGGTCTCAAGAGGAGTTCTCAGCTTTCAGCAAGAACTCCAGGATTCCCACAGTCCTTTTTAGCAAGATCACAATTACCTGGCGATTTCTCCGCCATTCTCTCGACCAATATGGTTCACAAGTTATTCAATGGTCCTACTATTCAATGTAGGTCCTATACTATCAGCTAACTAGATAATATCTAATATCTACCCTAGTAATGAGATAATCTTTTCCGATAGGCATACATATGGACAGAATTCTGATAAGCATCATACAGGCATAATGAAATAACCCGCCATACTCTGCACGACACACGTCAAACCTGGAGACTGCCTTGGCCAAATACAACAGGCTATTCGTTACACTCCTTCCGGCGATCGATTATCAGAAGACTTCTCACACTTTTACTTTTCATCAGGTTTTTTATTAATCTGATTATAAAATGTTGATTTTTTTCATCCAGCGCTCAATAACTCAATCCATTGAGGATGAAAAACGGTGTTTATGATACTCATCAGGTTTTCATTGATCGATTTTTCGATTTAAACTGTTAATCAAAGAGATGTAGCAAGCGAATCTGTGTTTGTATAATGGTGTTCCGTGATGTGATGATGTTCTTCCTGTGATTCCGCTAATACATCCGCTGGTTCTGATTTCATACAAAGTGGTTAGTAGCTACTCAAGACACTGCTAGTTTGAGACAGTTTTATTTGTAAGTTGGAGAATCAATAACTACCATAAGACCCTTCAAAACTCTGTAGATTGTACACCCTCTTTTCGATCTTTTCAAATATTACTTTAGACACTACCTCGGGAAAAATCGATTTTAAAAAGACCCAGGAAATTAATAGAGGCCCTGAGAAATCTAACACATATCAATTGAATTCCGATCGCTATGTTGTTAGACTGGACCTAGCACCTAATCAGTTTTAGATTGAACTATAATGGTCCCATAATAACCGATTCAGAGCCATTAGTAATTCCTGATCGGACTACCCCACTAGTTATACTTTTGTTTCTTGTCATTTACTGAGATCGGTGTATACAAATAAATAAAACATAAATAAAGTTACTGAAATTTTTTTCCCCGCGAAAGTGTTTTATTGGTGGTCTTTTCACTAACTTTGACGAAAAAGAGGCCCGGAACTTGAATATCCAAATTTCGGTTTTCAGTTTTCCCTCTCCCTTTATCTTTTTTTTTAAAGTTTTATGTTTTTTAAAGTTCAGTAAGTGGTGCTTTAAAAGTTAGTGTTTTTGTCGACTCACTTTGTGAGGGTTTGAGTCCATTTTCAATGCAAAAATTCTTTCATTAGCTATAATCGAGTGGGTGATTATCATATTTCTGATTGTCTACACAAACTTGTTTCACTTGAAAATCGCGGAGGACCAGCTTGATTTTAGGAGTGGAATAAGTGAACTTCATTCTCAAGATTAGAACACTCATTAGAGAACTTGATCCCTACGGTCCACGGTTGTCACTTGAGTGGAATAAGAGTACTTACGACAGAAAGTCTGATTTATAGCTGGTAGCTGGACCAAATTTGAATTGGCACTCAAGTTCAAGGTAGGTAGGTACCTACTTTTTACTTTTTTTTTTTTAATTTAAGCAAGGGTCTATTTAAATAAAGTGTAATTTGTGAATTTTTCCAATAATACATCTTCGATCTTACATTTATTCTTCACTTTACATATGAGTTCTTCTTCGTTCAATAAAATACACAATAACAGGACAGTAACCAACATGGATATTAAAGCTTAAAAGCTACAGTTAAAAAGAACCTCAGGACAATAACTAGCGTGGAAAATTTTACCATTCGAATATAGTATCCGGATATAATAAGTGCCTAAACCTTTAGAATTAGGTAGGTAAAATTTCGCTACCTATATGAACCTACTGAAACGGTAAAATGTTAAATTTATTTCCTAAAAGTAGGTATTTTTTTGTCCTATATTTAAATTTATTAATTAGGTTTGCCGCCTTTGATATTTTTTTACTATTTTTTGCCCTGATTACAGTGACTACGTACCTACTTACGTCAATTGAAATGGTCCACTGATTATTGTTTTACTATCAAACCCAAATAATTGCGATAAACAACTATTAGTACAGGTGTTTCTGTTATCACATTAATCACATTATAATGAAAACATTCTTATATTTTTGTTTTAATCAAAGTCAAAAAGGGTAAAAATAAACTTCCAAGATGGTATCAGGATAACAGGCATTTACGTAGTTACGGACTTGATAAGTGTGGTTCAATGGTTCATGTGGAAATTTTATTATTACCACTTTATTACCCAATAATAGAGACTTTTATCAGTAGGTTGGTACTTTTTACTGCCCCCTAATACTAGCATAGGTGCTTACCTATAATGACCTCTCTATCACATTCCTCTAATGAATGGAAAATGATAAATTATTATTCGCATATTTGGAATAATAAAAGATTAAAAAAGTATTAAAACTATTCGAAGGTGATAGTGAGATCAGCCTAAGACTAAGACCCATTAAAGGTACCTAATCCTAATTACCTAAGTACCTATATCGAAACATACACAAAAAGGTCACATCATAACATCCATACAGGGCAGATAACCTCTGGGAAATGTAAACAGAATAACGCCAGGTGATGTAATGGAAAAACGAAGCGGGCTCCCAGTTTTAACTGCACGATTTTGCATTTGGTTCCATCGGCAGGTAATATGGCAACCAATAAATCTACATATAGCCAGTGCCTCTTTCTTTATTGGGTTCGTAATTTATGTGCTTGATCTCTTAGTCTATATTGGTACCTTCTTTACATGCACACTTATAACTAGATATTTATGTAGGTACCTAACTACCTACCTCTCATACTAATTTTAAACTCTTCCCGTATTCCTTAACCAAACCCATCTTTTAGAGCTGTTTGTCTCTACACCTACCTAAGCCTCAAAGTGAGCTTTTTGTGTACGGAGATAAGCTGAAAGCTCTACCAGTTCTACTCATCAGGTTTTCATTGATCGATTTTTCGATTTAAACTGTTAATCAAAGAGATGTAGCAAGCGAATCTGTGTTTGTATAATGGTGTTCCGTGATGTGATGATGTTCTTCCTGTGATTCCGCTAATAATACATCCGCTGGTTCTGATTTCATACAAAGTGGTTAGTAGCTACTCAAGACACTGCTAGTTTGAGACAGTTTTATTTATAAGTTGGAGAATCAATAAGTACCATAAGACCCTTCAAAACTCTGTAGATTATACACCCTTTTTTTTGATCTTTTCAAATATTAGAGTTTCACACATCCATTCGTATAAGATTAACCCATCTTTTAGAGCTGTTTGTTTCTACACTCTACACCTACCTAAGCCTCGAAGTGGGGTAATACTTACCACTTGTACTACTGATAATAGGTATGACTTGATAGTACTACTGACATAGTGGTATGGTTTAAAATTCCCATTCCTAGTCAGATTTTAGCCTGGAATACATGACTGTCATTTTTTCCATATACCTACTAAACAAGGCCGCATTTACCCATAGAATGTAATATGTAGATAATGTAGGATCATTTTGTATGAGAATAAGATACACTGATAAAGACAGACTTATCTAAATAAGGTACCTATGTATGTAGGTACCTATATATTTGTATAATCCTATATGTGGGTAGGTAAGTAGGTAATTTTATTCAGAAGTAGGTATAATTACCTTCGAGTAGATGTATTTAAATTTGTGAATTATGTGGGATTTAATTCAAACTGTAGATATTATTTCTAGGTTTTTAGACTGAGCTGCTATTGTATTTTAACGAGGTAAGTATTAACTACATAAATACATACATACCTACCGAGATGGGATTCTTTGTCTGACCTTCAACAAGCTGGGTCCGTCCCTCCGGGAATTTTTTAGCCCGTAGTTTATTCGATCATGGTTAAAGAATACCTTTGTACCTACCTAATTTGTTTAATATTCAGTTTATTATCATTCTTGATTTGATTTTTTGATTTTACTTTCATGTAATGATTTAAAATCAAGACTAGAGCCCGTTCTCCCTTTATTCCCAATATAATGTTTAAGTCACCCTTCCATTTATTAAAAAAAAAAAAAAAAAAAAAAAAAAAAAAAAAAATCTAATAATAACTCTAAAAAGACATCCCCAGAGCATCTTCAACTTCAATAATAATATTATGGGATATAGGTAATTGTATGCGCCTCGGGACGCCGCGCCGCTTTCGCCTATCTTGAAGGTATATTCTTCTACATAATCTACATCAACCATCCATAATCCGGGAACGGGAAAGTTTGTTAGAAAATTTCCATCCATTCCGAGATTCGCACTCAGCAACTCCGCGTTCTGAATTAGTGCTCTTAGTATAGTTATAGAAGTGGAATGCTGGCATATTCTTAGTGGACTCTGTACTTATGTACTTGTACATACCTACGAGAAATAGATAGCTATTAATAGAAATACAATTAAAATTATAGTCATGATCACGACAGAATGGAGGTGTTTATAAGTTCAAATCTCCCACGTTATGTCTCACAATAGGGAATAAGAATGGAATGTAAAGATGTTAATGTGCTTGTATTACTTTACACAGTTTACGTGTTGTAAGACAAATAGACAATGTATCTCTACCTATAATAAACATCATAGGTTACAATTTAATTAGGTGAAGATATACGATATACCCTACTGTAATATAATACCAATTTGTATCAGCAAGTAGCTAATAATGCTTATTTTATATATATTGCTCGCATAGGACTGAAAAGTGTACAGACGGGGTCGCCGTTTTTCGTCAGCCTCTCAATCAGCGCTAACTAGGGTGATTGTTTTAGGCTGACATTTGGTTTTGGCTACAAATTTTACGAGTGGATGCCCTTTGCACTCAACCTTTGCTATTTCTTCAGCACGGGAAATTTAGGCTGGTCTACTCCCTGTTTAACGTCCCCCAACCAAAATATAATAACCATCACCTTCTTAGATATAACTAGATAGATATTATTTATTTAACCATGAAATGAACAGAAAAAGAGAGGATTTACAGTTAATCTATAGGTGGGTGCCAAGCAGGCTTCATCCTATTCCCAAACATCATTCAATCAAATCAAATAAATCAATAACATGTTTTAAAAATAATAATATACCTAGGTAGCTACATAGGTACATGTTACACTGTTACAGGTTCAGTCCAATGCTATCTATAGGTAGGTATGTACAATTGTACATATCTACAAAATATAGGTTCAGTCCAATTTACAGTGAGCTAGGTTAGGTTTAGGCACCAGGGGTCGGATTTCATCTCATCTACATCTTCTTTTACCTTCATAGGTACCTTTCTACATAGGTATTGTTTGTTACCTAGGTACTAGATATCTGTGTAGGTCCTGTAGGTAATACTGTTTGTTACATAGATATCTATGTAGGTATACTGTTTGTTTTAAGTTCATGGCCGTTGGTCAAGATTGCCTTGGATGTTCTTGGGGATTTTTAATGAAAAATGTATTGTATACCTTGATAGCACTGTAAGTAGAGGTAGTTATTGATAATATCTGAGCTAATAACTGTTACGGTCAAACTTTCTTGACTTGGCGGGGCGGAGCGCTACCGCGCTCCTTAATTTCTCTCCGTAACCTCTAGCTACTGTCAAAACAGTCATAACTTCGAACAATAACGGGGGGTTATCTAGAAAAGTTTCGAAAAGAGAAACTTTAACATGTTACAAAATAACACAACATGTAGCTATATCTATCTAGGACTAAGGCCGAGTGGGTCACTCTAGGCTTGTACACCGAAGGTCCCGGTTCAATCCCCACCAGAGTCGAAATTTTAACCTCTAGCTACTGTCAAAACAGTCGTAACTTTGACAGGGGTTAGGTATCTATTTAAAATTACTTTTTTTTACATATTATTACAAAACGAATAGATTTGTAGTAAAACATGTAGCTGGTAGCTCTAAGCAACCTCCGCGGCCGAGAGGATATCTAAGGCTCACATAACGAAGGTCCCGGGTTCAATCCCCGAGAGGATAGAAGTTTTTTTTGGGGTCTGTTCTTGGAATACGGGGTGCATTTAGCCTCGTGAGGACAATTAGGTACCTACATAATAAATATTATGTAGCTTCTTGATATCACTGTAAGTGTGTAAGTAGGCTACCAGTACATATACTTATAGGTACTGAATATAGGTACCTACAGAAAGGTAAATAATTCCATGTCGCGTGATAGGGTATATAAAACAAGTCCTATATTATGTTTTTCATAAGTACCTATATATTAAATATGACATAGTGTTTCCTGTTATTTAATGCTATGGAAAGCTGAACAGAGGCGGCAAGCACAAAGCTTTCACGGAAAGCAGAAATATTGAAATTCTTGGTCAAATTTCATAGAAATGACACCAATCGTTCGTGATTTATCACGGAACAAACACCTACATCGACACATAGACAGGCAGATTTTTGGACGGTTTTCATACATCAGCGTTAGTGCAAAAGCCAGAGGTTAAACTGCCAGCCTAGTTAGCTTGGAAGGTAGTGCGTCTGCCTTTAAGCGGTAGGCCGCGGGTTCGTTTCCCGCCCGAGGCGGATTTTATTCCACACAAACAAGGTTCAATTCAATTCAATTATTTATTTATTGGACATAATAATAGATAATATCTATTATTGTTTATTATACAAAGGTGTTTTTCCCAAGTCAATATTGACTTCATTTCCAGAAAGGCTGGCTTTCTCCTATCCTGTCTTCCTTCTCTCTTAGCTTTCGGGACGATAAGACCATAGCTAAAAATTAAATAAAAAATTTTAAAAAAAAAAAAAAAAAAAAAAAAAAAAAAAAAAAACAATTTTTTCTGCCAAAATGATTGTAAAATAAAATTGCCAAAAAAGACAAAAAAAATAATTTGCTTTTACTTGTTGTTCATTAAATTTCCACTTTGTGTGATAGAAAAATAATATTATTATTACCTAATAGTGTTACCTATTACATCTGTGAGACCTAATACCTATACAGTACATAATAGGTAGATACGTGATAGGTATTTGAAGTTAGTCCATGATGTTAGGATACCTAACCTAAAACCGAGAGACAATCTGAGACAATCTCGTGGCCAAAATAAGGTAAATTTACAAGTAGGTACCTATGTACCATATAGGTAGATAGCTAGTTTTTACTTTTCCTATACAAGTCCTATATTATGTTTTTCATAAGTATATTAAATATGACACAGTGTTTCCTGTTATTTAATGCTATGGAAAGCTGAACAGAGGCGGCGAGCACAAAGCTTTCACGGAAAGCAGAAATATTGAAATTCTTGGTCAAATTTCATAGAAATGACACCAATCGTTCGTGATTCATCACGGAACAAACACCTACATCGACACATCGACACATAGACAGGCAGATTTTTGGACGTTTTTCATACATCAGCGTTAGTGCAAAAGCCAGAGGTTAAACTGCCAGCCTAGTTAGCTTGGAAGGTAGTGCGTCTGCCTTTAAGCGGTAGGTCGCGGGTTCGTTTCCCACCCGAGGCGGATTTTATTCCACACAAACAAGGTTCATTTCCAGAAAGGCTGGCTTTCTCCTATCCTGTCTTCCTTTTCTCTTAGCTTATTTCGAGACGATACTTTTTAGCAGTTACAGTTTCCTCTATCAATCCTCTTTTTAAAAAAAAACTTCTGTTATTCCCTTGGTGGTATTCTTGTAAGTAGAACAGACTATTTCACCTTGAAATATCAGGACAGGACAGGGTTACCTTTCATATTTTTGAGGAAGCAACTTTAGCTTATCAGAAAAATGTTCATACCTATATCATCCTATATGAAATATTTCACAGATATTGATCGCGAAGAAAAGGGGCGTGGAATTGAAGCTTTAAGCTGAAAAGCTACAGGTTAAAAGTAGCACAGGTGTTGTGTATCCACCCAGTATTTACAATCACCAGTCCACTCTGTATTCTGGTTGCTAAGGCAACATCTCAATAGATAGTTTCCCTGCCTTCCTCTCTTCCCTGAGCTTTTTTCATTGTCGTGAATTTTTCCAATAATACATCTTCGATCTTACATTTATTCTTCACTTTACATATGAGTTCTTCTTCGTTCAATAAAATACACAATACTTTTTGGCGACGAGGATAAAGCAAAGTTTACGTGCCACTTTTTTTTTTGCCAAAAAAAAAAAAAAAAAAAAAAAAAAAAAAAAAAAAAAAATGGTGACAGGGTGCCACAAGTTTAGGGTGGAAGAACTCTATTATTGGGCTACTTCCCCTGATTTAGGTTGTTGGAATGCTATTTTATACTGTCGAGCTTCCCGGTATAGAGTTCAATATTAGAGTGCCGGAACCCAGTCACCCGATTGGGCTGCCGGCACCCTAGTTTTTACTTTCTATTTTTCTCAGTGTTGGGGGTAACATATCATAAGTACACAAAAAGCCCACTCTGTGGCTTAGATGTAGGGGCAACACCCCCAAAAAATGTGGCTAAGCTTCTACAAATCAGTTGGGGTGGCCATATTACCTGCCGATTGCCATATGACTTGCGTATGACCAATCGACCATATTATTTGCCGGTGGCCATATTAGCACCTTCTCCTCTACATAGTATGCATTCTGTAGATACATGATGGACATGGCTCGTGTATTGTATGGCTGCCAATTTTAATTTGAATCAGAAACGTACGGAATTATCTTAAATATTAATTCTTATACTTGAGTACAATGAGAGTTGTAGTACGACAGTCTAAATCTAAACACATGCATTACAGAGCCATCCACTCACTATCAGGTAGACCTGACAGGTACGGCTGAAAAGGTTCTTCTGTCAGGTCTACCTGAAACCTAATGAGTATACACACTATCACAGGCAGACCTGATCAGGTGTACCTGTCGTTAGGTCTACCTGACCCAAAACAACTGCATTTTTTTGCATTTTTTTTTCCAAAGCGCGCCTAACTTGAAATCAACCGCAATATATGAATTTGAATTGAGGAGGCATATAACTTTAAGATTTAGATTTAGACAATACCGGAGCATCTCAGCAGTATTATCACGGGATAGAAAATGATAACGCTCTCATAACGCGAAACTTGGAAGCTGTTAATTCGTTACAATTTCGTTATTTTCGTTATAATATAACTGATGTTATTTCGTTATAATTCAGGTGGAAAGCGCGTGCCTTGAACGAGAATTTTCGAGCGAATTGTGTTTTGAAAAATTGATAATGAGAAAATGTGAAAATTGAAAACAAAAGTAAATGACGCACAGTTCGTTTTGAAAATTGATAGTGAAATACATCGTCTTTGAGATCAAATATTACGTGAATTGTTTTGAAAATTAATATCATAATTTTACTAAAGAAAAAAAAAAAATTTCCCCCCCCCCGGGTTTTTGTTCCAAAACCCGGTGGGGGGGTGTTTTTTTTTTTTTTCTTTTTTTTTTTTTTTTTTTTTTTTTTTTTTTTTTGCTAATTTGCAGGATTGCAGGGGCACCTGTAATGGCTTCTACATGAAAACTAATACCCACTTCCTGTTGCCAAATGTTCTCGATTCCTTTTTTGTTGTTCAAATATTCACCCACCTATATTTTTTTTATTTTTGACATTTCCTTAATTAACCTGGAAGACCCATTGACAGTTTCCTGTCATGAAGGGATGGTAATGCCGCTTCCGTTCGATGCTGACATTGACAAAGTATTTACCGAAGTAACTAGGTAGGTAAGTATAGGTAAAAGGTACCTTTTTTTATGGCAGACAAGAAAACAAACAAATGTAGGAAGGATTTTTAATTGTGTTAAGCATAAATGCTCGTCACACTTATGGTTCCCCGCTTTACACTACGCTCAATTTTATGACTTGACTAGGATTCGAACCACCAACCTCCAGATTCCAGATTCAGAGTCCACCTCGCCATCGACTACACCACTGAGGTTGGAGAAAACAAACAAATGTATAAGGCAACTTCCGAACATTTCTATACAGCCTGGGCCTCCAATAGCCTCTACAGCAGGTAGGTACAACCGAGAGGCACATTTCTAGATTAAATTAAATCGCTAACATTTTGATGGAGAGCGTTTACATTTTCCTTCTGATTCCATCAATCACCAGACACAGACAGGCGTCTGTCACAAAACGACAGTAAAATTAACAAATCCATTATTATTTAAATATTTTATTTATTGCTCTCACATCTAATCTATCTATAAATAACCAATTTTGTTGACTATTAATTGCTATCAAAACCATTGATTGACGATTAATTAAAACATAAATCCTGTTAATTAAAACCGCATCCGAACTGTTATAGCACCTAGTAAGGGTTCAAGGCAGTTCGTTACCCGGGGAAAGCAAAATATTTTTGCTTGACTGCTGCCATCAGTTAGAGAACTGCAGTAGTATATGACTAGTTGACAGATACATATCTAACATTATATCTTGTAAAACTGCATAGTCATACCTAGGTCTGGGCATACACTTTGCATAGTGTTGTCGTTGTTTCTTTGTGAATAGGTAGATTCGTAGAAGCTTTACCCATCCTTTAGGGTCGTCTAGCCCGCACAACTTAGCCTCAGATTGGGCCTTTTGTGTATGGAGTTAAGCTGTTGTGAATAGGTAGGTAGGTACATGGCTCATCTGGTAAAATATGGTAAATTTAGTCACTTGCCTCGGTAGTGCAGTGGTCAAGAAGCTCGCCTAGTAATCTGGAGGACATGGGTTTAATCTAGAACGAGCCTTACATAGGTATTTAGGATAAAATCTGCCCGGGAATCGAACCCGCTACCTAGCGCTTACAAGGCAGACGCTCAAGCTAACTAGGCTGGCTAGGCCTATTTCTATTTGAGCATTAAAAATAAAAGGAGAAATATTTAAATGTGTTAAGCATACTTAAGCCCGTTGCACACACACACACCGGTTTTGGACGACCGATTTTTTACCGGTCGACACACGTCGGAATGGGACCTTGCACACACGCCGATCGATGATCGGTGCTGGTCACTATTGGAATTTGGACGACCGGTAAAAAATCGGTCAATAGAAAATGGGCTATTCGTGTGTTCTCTTTGAAATTCTAGATCATTTTAAATTGTAAATTATTGTAATATTGTTTGTAAATAACATAGATTGATTCTTGGCAGAAATAAAACAAATACATTTTTTATACTTTGCATTAAGACAGTCATGCTTCAGTTCTTGGCGGTTTTTATTTTGGCAGAATTTTCTATTGTTCTTTTTAATCCAACCAGTGGAATAATCGCAAAATCCGCGAACAAAATCGCCAAATCCGCGACCATAATCGCCAAATCCGCGAACAAAATCGCCAAATCCGCGAACATAATCGCGAAACCCGCGAACATAATCGCCAAATCCGCGAACATAATCGCCAAATCCGCGAACACAATCGCCAAATCCGCGAACATAATCGCGAAATCCGCGAGCATAATCGCAAAATCCGCGAACAAAATAGCGAAATCCGCGAACATAATCGCCAAATCCGCGAACAAAATTGCAAAATCCGCGAACATAATCACGAAATCCGCGAACATAATCGCGAAATCCGCGAACATAATCGCCAAATCCGCGAACATAATCGCCAAATCCGCAAACATAAGAATAATAAGGTCTGTCAATGTGAGACCTAGTTTTGGTAACCTAGAACACCTGATTTAAAGCTAAGACGGTAGGCTAAGTGATTTACTTACTGATAGGTAGGTACGATAAATGATCATAAATGAACAGCATTACGCAGAAAAGAACCATCCATTCCCCTTTTCTACTTAAGTAATGCTGTCCAAATCCATTTTACGATTTTACAGCTAATTCTGGGTATGTAAATTAGGTATACGAAATCTTATATTATAAAATCAACATCCATTCACATTTCACACACTGTTCACTCTATCTCCTGAACCACATGTTTTCATAAACATTCTGGATTTCCGAGTTTCAACAGTGATGTTAAAAATAAAACAATTATTTTCCTGTAAAAAAGAAAACAATGATAAATAAAGAACTCACAAAAATTAGCATTTGACAAGAGATCGGTCCAGTAGCTAGGTTTGTGATGTTTTTGGTTAAAAATTAGTGGATGTTTCACTTTTCCCAAAAGAACATTAGCCACATCCACCAACTGGGTATTTTTCAAGGGGTTTAACGGCACTGTAAAACTACCAAGGTTTTTAGTGATGGGTAAAATGATTTTGAGATGTCTGGCAAGAAGTTACTATCTTACCTTATAGGGTAGGTATTTAACTATTTATGTCGCGTCGTTTCATAATCAAGACAATTTTACGAAAAACGCCATAAAAAGAACAAAGAAAGAGAATTACCGGATCCCACCCTTATTTACAATACCTATAAACAAGATAATCAAACCAATATAAAAAGGCCAAATCGAACGGTCGACTCGCCTTGCTGACAAAAAAGTAAAAGAAGTTAAAAGACCAAAAAGAATCCGTCCACGAAAAGAAAAGACAAAGAATGTTTAAAGAAACGTTTAATGTTTATAGCCTAGGACTGACTCATCAAACAAGTCAAACAAAAGAAGAAAAGAGTGTCTCATTACCAGGTTCATTATCATGTCTAAAATATCCATTAACAATGTCCGTCAGACGAGCACATGTCATCGTCAATAGAAAAAACACAAATAGATAATAATAGAATAGAATTACTTGTTATACCTATACCTACCTAGCTGTTACTTAGCATAATGAACATAATGGGAAGAGAGGAAGAGACGTTTTCGAAAACTATTCCAACATTGAGTCTTTAGACAGTTCAAAGAGTTCTGGAATTTTTTCTGGCATTGTTTGCACTAGGTTTGGTGTGGGTGTGTGTGAGGAATGCCTAGGTCTTGGTCTTTCCAGTACTCTGGCATTATTACCTAGTGCCCTCTTTAGATGAGCCGTGTCTAGAATTAGTTTATTGAGACTTGAATGACGACCTCCTATTGTTAGTGTTAGCATATTTGTATGTTGTTTGTTCTTTGATATCTTTCAATGGGAACTCGGTCTTGGGAGCTTCTTCTTTGGCATACTGATGAATGTGTTTGATAATGGCTCTATTTGCTGTGGGACACGTTTAACATTGTATGTATTTCCTGATTTGTTGATGGTATTGTTAATGTATCATCGGCAGGTAATGTGTTTATGTTAGTGTTAGCATATTTGTATGTTGTTTGTTCTTTGATATCTTTCAATGGGAACTCGGTCTTGGGAGCTTCTTCTTTGGCATACTGGTGAATGTGTTTGATAATGGCTCTATTTGCTGTGGGACACGTTCAACATTGTATGTATTTCCTGATTTGTTGATGGTATTGTTAATGTATCATCGGCAGGTAATGTGTTTCGTGATGGGATTTGCATGACACTCTGTGAGTTGTGTGCGAAATCTTCTGCTAATCTCTTTCAGCGAAACCTTGATCTAAATCTTATTGTGTCTATCTGTGCCTATATGTTGTATTTCATGTGTTGTATTTCTTGTAGCTCACACATAAACACTGCTATCTATACAGGTGGCAAACCTTATTCATAAGGTTGCAACAGATTAACACAATGATTTACATACGAGTTGGTACAGCAAGTAGAGAATTAGAACTGAGAAGGCTGAAAGAATGGCTGATAAGTTGCAGTATGGAATAATGAGAAGAAAAGGGGTATATTTCGTTTTTCACATTGTTTTAGTTTAGGGCAGTGCTTCTCAAAGTTGTCGCCACCGCGGACCACTTCTCAAGACTCCTATCTTTCCGCGGCACCAAGACTCCAATCTTTAATTATCCAAATCTCGTGGCACACCTAAGGCGACCTCGCGGCCCACTATAGTGCCACGGCACACAATTTGAGAAGCACTGGTTTAGGGTTTTACACATGGTTTAGGGTTTTACACTAGGAGAAATCCTAGCCAAGGGGGCACACGGGCAAGACGGTCACGTTTCGCACTTCTCTAGCACCGTAAGCTTCGCTCAAAATTCCCGGGAGTAATTTATTTTTGGTATTTTGTGGTGCCTTACGTTTTGGGTTTAATGTCGAGTTTATGACTGTGTTCTCTGAAGAACCGTCAGGACAAAAGGTATGAGATCGTAAAAAAGAGAAATTTTGGTGATCGACTTTTTATTTCTTTACAATATCTCTTTAGTCTACCTTACGGTCCCAGAAAATACTCAGAAAGAACCAAAAGTATCCTTACCGATTTGTTATTCTCAGAAAAATGTCTTAATGTCCGAAATTTGGTGCAGAGACGCGGATTTCGCGATTATTTTCGCGGATTTCGCGATTATTTTCGCGGATTTGGCGATTTTGTTCGCGGATTTTGCGATTATGTTCGCGGATTTGGCAATTATGTTCGCGGATTCGCGTCCCGAATCGACATTTTGGATATTTGGCAAGCCTATTTATGCTTACAACTTCGAGAGTAAATTTCTTCAGGCTTACAGCCTGCAATACAACATTAACAAGGAATTCCTTTAGGCTTAAAATTTCATTGGAAATTCCTTCAGGCCTACAAGATCCAAGAGTAACTTTCTTCGGTGTTAAAAAAATTGACACGAGAGAGCTCAATTTTTCAGGCACTTTCAGCCATCTCACTGAAGAGACTAAGGAAAGTATATCATGGAACAGGTAGGTATTGGCAGTGGGGTTGAAGGGAATAATAGGTGGAACAAGCTCCTCAGGTGTTAAATTTACAGTGAAGTGAAGTGGGCCGTGAAATTATTATGGAGGATAACAAGATGAATTTTCTTCCTTGCACAAATTTAAAGTTTGGAAAAATAAATAGAAAGTAAAAAGAAAGGTACACCTACCTACCTATCCTACCAAAAAGATATTTTCAACGATAACGGTACCTACTTACCTATAATATTACGAGTATTTTATGAATACTTTCTTTAAATAAAGTTCTTTGGTACCTAAGCGAAGGTTCAATTTTAATCTAATGTCCTACCTGACGCAGTAATACCGTACAAAGATATCCTTAGTTTGACATTGACTATAGTGTGTCTAGATCAATGTGACAGCAAAAAAATAGGCATTGTTGCCAAAAATGTCACCTGTGCAATGGTAGAGAATCTCTAAAAGGGGAAGGTATATTGCACAGTGCTTCCTCCGACAGTGAAACAAAGTCAGTAAGGCGATCTCCACCTTACCTGTTCTGGAATCCAACCTCTGAACTTAGAGCTACCTCTGCATTTTAGAAGAGAGAGTTTATCAAAAATAGACCTTTACCTGAATTGCAACAATGTAAGGATTTCCTGCAATCTGATTGGTTCCTTCATTTTGGGTTGATGACTCATTGCTGTCACATTGATCTGGATGAACTGTAATCACTGCCATCCAATATTTTACACCAATGATAGGTAATTAGTACTAATCCAGTCTAACCTATACGTAAACTTTGACTTAACCTTGATATCTTGCCAGTTCAGAACCAGATGATTTGTCTGAGGAGAAAACCAAGGTATTATTCAGCTCGATCCATTTAGAACTGTTAGTTCAATTTGGTGCTATAGTATTTCCAACTATACATGGCGTTTAATAGGATTTAGGGAATTTAGGGCATGTAAAAACAAAATAATAATAAAAAATAAATAAAAATACAAAGTTCGACCTCTCGAACTCGAATCATCAATCTCTAGATCTTTTGTTTTCTTCTTTCAACAAGTTTTTTTAGAGGGAACTGTAACAAGTAACAATGGAGGTCTTATCGTCCCGAAATCGAAGACAGAAGGAGGGCAGGATAGGAGAAAGCCAGCCGTTCCCAGAACGAACCTTATCTGTTTAGAATAAAGTCCGCCCCGGGCGGGAATCGAACCCACAACCTAGCACTTACAATGCAGGCGCGCTGTGCTCCAAATTAACTAGGCTGGTTCGGATTGAAGCATCACAGACTGCCATCTTTGTTTGTAAACAGTATTGTTGAAATTTGGTGTGGGTACAGTTCCATTTGGTTTTGGTGTCTTGCCTGATTGCTATCAGGTGGTCGACCTTGTTGTATTCATATGTTACCACTATATTGTTCCAAACCAACTTTCAAGGGAGGTTTTGGTTGTTTTTTTATGCTTTTATCCTAATCCTCTTGACTTTATGTACTTAAGTAGGTAGGTACTTGGTCGTTTGTGTAGGTACTTATTAGGTATTTGGTTACTCCAGATTCCTTAGAAGTAGAGAGAGAGAGAGCTCGACTGTAATTTTCAGATTCAGATTCTCATAAACTTGTCTGAATTTTGAGTTTACTGCCACTTTCTGGTATAATACAGCAGGATCCAGTGACCACAACTTGAACCATATTTGGGTCACCTGAAAAATTCTTCTTCAAAAAATTGTGGTTGGGTGGAAGAGCTCCTTTTGGAGAATCCTGCCACATTAAATAAAGCCAGAAAAAAAAAAATCTTCACCTAAACTTCAAAAGATCGACGGACAAAAAATTTAAACCTATCAACCAGACCAGCGGCAACTGCTTTCGCGTTACTTCAAGGCACATTCCATTACATATCCGTACTTATCCAGAGGACGGAGAAGTTTGGTCAGAAAATTTTAGGCCGGGATTTTCGAACCCAGCACCTCTGGATTGACAGTCCTCACCACTCGGCCACAGATTGTAGAACTTAGAGTATGTAGACACATACATAACCGTACTCGTTCTATCCTTTAATGGACTGGTCGATTGTAGACCTTACATGGACTTTTACACCTCGGAGCAGAAGAAAGTAAAAGTGCATATCCCTACTCTGCCACCATCTCTTGGGTAAATTAATCTATTTATAACTCGCGGATCTATTAATAAGCCTTCGAATCCTATATCGTACCTCCTAACATTATAAATCATTTCTTGCAATACACATGGATAACACATGTTTTAAATAATGACCATGTTATGTAACATGTGGAGAAAGGAGACAAGCCCTGCTGAAAATTTGTACATGCACACCTTTTTATTGGTCTCTTAAACATAGAGATGCCATTTTCATCTCTGAAATGATACCGATGACTTTGGTAAATGACGTTCATTGTAATGCCATTAATGCAGGAACAAATGTGATAGGTAAGTCTGATAATAAATAACACCAAACTAGTAAGTTAGACGAAACTGAACTCGATGTAATCCTAGACGAAGTCAGGGCCGGATTACCCATAAGGCAGAATGGCAGACTGCCACGGGCCCCGCGCTTTTGGGGGCCCCGCGCTTTGAGGACTTACACTAGATATTATGGGTTTTTTCTAAAAAAAAAAAAAAAAATCGCCTGCGGCGCTGAAAAATTTACTTGCTGTGGGACACGTTTAACATTGTATGTATTTCCTGCTTTGTTGATGGTATTGTTAATGTATCATCGGCAGGTAATGTGTTTCTTGTGTTGGCATTTGGGGAATGAAACGGAATTCAAAGGACTGTCTTGGAGAAAGGAGACAAGCCCTGCTGAAAATTTGTACATGCACACCTTTTTATTGGTCTCTTAAACATAGAGATGCCATTTTCATCTCTGGAATGATACCGATGACTTTGGTAAATGACGTTCATTGTAATGCCATTAATCCAGGAACAAATGTGATAGGTAAGTCTGATAATAAATAACACCAAACTAGGTAGTAAGTTAGACGAAACTGAACTCGATCTCGATGTAATCCTAGACGAAGTCAAATATAGCGGTAGGAAGGTAGGAACACAATTTCATGTGAAAACAGGCCAATCCAAGGTCAGATGGAACAAAACTTGATACTCTTCAGCAATACATTGTGTACCTACTCGTATAATACCTATTTGTACCAGATTATTATACCGGTAACAAGACACCCATGTCTGTTCCCATTTTAACGGTACACTGATTCCCCTCCAAAGCTCAACTTCACATCAGACATCAGTCTGTGACGTCATAGTATCATCATTATTATTACCTACATAATGAAAATCATCATTAGGCCAGCCATTCACTATCAGGTAGACCAGCCAGGGACACCTGAACAGGTATACCAGACGAGCACACACACTATCAGGTAGACCTGATACCCTGATAGGTACGGCTGTAAAAGTCCGAATGTCAGGTCTACCTGATACCTGATGAGCACACACACACTATCAGGTAGATCTGACACCTGATCAGGTCTACCTGACAGTGAGTGGCTGGCCTTACCATGGAACCTCAGATATGTAGTTATGGTATCGTCACAGTTGATGCTTACCGAAACTGTAAGTACGCTGAACGTATGGGTTGCATAACGCCTGTTGGTTCAGTAATTAAATACGCGATTTAAATAACAACCATACCAACCTAACAATCCCAACAATAGTGTTTGAGGTAGACGATACCTACATACATGTTGTATACGTGAGGTTTAACATTGAGGTATGAGAATTTGGTCTACATTTTGAGGACAGGAGTGTCTTCCTTCTCGTAAAATTGGCACGGGATCCAAGTTTTGGATTCCAAGATTACAGTCCTCCACGGAATCAGTATAACGGCCCAATTGGTGGGAGAGAAAGAACCTAGATTAGGAAATAGGTGAAGAACGAATGTCTCACAATAAAAACTATGAAAGCAATGAAACCCTTGTGGATTCTGACGTTAGTTTCAAATAGCTACAAAGGTAGGTACTAACATCTTATTTACCGATCGACGGTCTGCAATCCTATGTTAGTGCGTTTGGGGGACTCTCATTGCTCATTTCCCTCTTCCCTCTGTTTACATACGTACACATACATAGCCAGAGTATTACAAGACAAACTATATCTCTGAAATCCCCAGTTCTTTGACTCTGCTTAGGTAGACACTGAATTACTCCACACAATAATGCATAACAATAAGACACTTGCCAATGTTCTCCATTAAACAATCGATAACTATTGAGTACCTATACCGAGTTACACAAACAATACTTTGCCAGAACCAATATTAGCTTGGTATCTATAAAATAGTCCAAATCAATCTAATTGTTTTCATAGTCTATTCAGTAGACTAACATTGTCATAACTTATAAGTCTTATAACTTATAACCTACATGACCATGGATTCTATATCTAAATATAGTATTAGGTCCTGTATTAAAGTATATTATTTTCTGTACCAGTGATGATTAGTCCACTGATTTGTATTGGGTCATTAGAATTGTCTACCATTTTGGTTCGAATAAGGGTACTTGCATTGTCTTTGCATTTATGTCAGCTTGGTTGAATATTTGCCTATTCAATTTGGCTACTTGAGCGTCATTATAGATTTGCAATTGGTCGATAAGTGGGCGCAAGAGAGAGGTTATGTCACCTTCTGCAAAAGGTGAAACCGATTTGTCAACTTCTCTTTGTACCAGTTGGAGGTATGTTTTGAATATGTTTAACAGCCGGTCTATAACCTCATGTTGAAGTGTTTCTTTTTTTTTTTTTATTTATTTATTAGAGTGTGCCAACATTGAAGAAGTGTTTCTTAATTTCTACTTAAAATGTACCTGGAGTTTCTCAGAGCATGCTATGAGTCTATGAGCGGACAGTCCCCCAAATTCACTGACATGGGATTGCAGACCGTCGCGTCCGTAAATAAGAGGAGAAATATTCGTTAAATCTGAAAGAATTGTTTGCCCCATAATTCAGTCCATCGACAATCATGAAATGGATATAATCCAGTCATGATTCATCAACCAACAAATCCAACAATCATGAAACAACAGAATATGAAATCCAACCAAAAGAGGCTCTCAACTTTCGCGAGATCACTTTCCAGATCATCAGAAACCATTTTGAACTCCACAACCCAAATAACCCAATGATAGACATAGGTAGTCCACGAATACAGACCCAGTCAACAGTCAACTTAATGATGATAGTCCCAGTCCCAAAGAACTATGGTTCAGGTTCATCAGGAAATGGTCCCTCCTGTCCCGTAGAATGTCCCTCATCAGATGGGCGACAAGAGACACAATATTTATTCCCACTTAGGTGCTGGGTCAACACGAGAACACCAGAAAGTAACGAAGAACTCTGAGAAGTCAACATTCAGTTCTCCATCCTTCTATCTCAAGTCTTTCGTCAACCTTGTCTCTCCAAAAAAGAAAGGACCAAGACTCTTAAGTCTGGTGACTTGGTTACTTAATCTTGATATAAAGCTCAAATTTACGTGCTACTGCTCGTATTTCCAAGCCTGAAAGTGATTCGCTGATAGCTTAAAAAATACACTTGTATTTTTTTTTTTTTACAATTCACTTGTAATATTTTACAATTGCACGCCATCGCCATCTGCAACAACCATCTCTATTAGCGTGGTTTAATAGCAGCTGTATGTATTAATGCTCTAATGATGCAAAAGAACATATCTGCGTGTGTAGAACTTTGTACTTTCATAAACATGCTCACCACATCAAACGTTGCATAACAAGTCCAATCATCCGAAAGCAATATGTAGAGAAATTACTCTTAATAGTGGATGAAGAAGAGATCACATTGGAATTAAATCTTGGAATGGAGATTTAAATCTGTATTTTGAAAGAGTTGATCTTTTAGGAATTTAAATTTAATTGAAAGTACCAGTTGCAAGGACCGTAAAAAAGTGTGCAGCAATAAAACCTACAGTTTTGACATCAAGGACAAAAATCATGTAAGTTCAGTTAAAAGAAGCTTTATCTCGTCCTTCCAAGCTTCCTCTGAGTTTGTTGATTTTTTTTTTTTTTTTTTATATTAGGTAGGTATCTAAAATTTGTATTCTCAAACAGCCATGATATTAGTTGTGAATATTGAGTATTCGAGTACTTATTGGTGATATAATGTCATTTCTTTTCAAGTTTTTTTTACGACAGAGAGAGAGAGAGAGAGAGAGAGAGAGAACATTTGCATAATTTTGGTGAACAGGTAAGTATTGGTGATAGAGAGAGAGAACTTGGGTGTCATTTGTATACTTTTGGTGGACAACCAGTTTTTGTGTGCATGACCTTACGTGGGGTAAGGGCTCCAACTATCAAAGTAAAAGTTTAAGAGGAAAGTTTATAATGACCCTTGTGTCATATAACAAGAGCTACTGCATTGCAACTATTATAAACCTTATTATTAGATATTATTACTGTTATTAGTATAGTTGTTATTATTATTGTTCCTTTACCTGCTTTTATACCTGTTAAGAGTTTACAACTTTGATATTTCTTTCAATCATGAACAGAATGTTTTAGAGTCATGCACTTTCCTTTCCTAATTCCTCCTGATCGTGGTACAGTACAGGGAAGAACTATGTGATAGAGCTAGGTAATAGTCAGCCATCTAATCTAATAAGCAGATATTAAAGGTAGTCAATTTCTAGAGAGTTACATTTACATTGCAAAAAATTACAACTTACAAATGGAACTGAGTAACTGACACTGTAACCTATATTTCCTAATTAATACTTAAACTTTCTTGAATTACTTAAATACCTGATATTGTACAGTCACTTGATCTAACTTTTTTGCAATATGGGGGCTCTTTCTACTCGCCCTAACGTCAAATTTCACTTTTACTGGTGAATTTCTTGTGAATTCGCAAAACTTTCTTTTTTCCCAACTTTTAGTGAAATTTGTAAAAAAGAAAGAAAAAAAATCACCTCATTTCTCAAAATTTGCTCAGGATTCGGGCTTTTAGAAAGCTTTTTCTTTTGTTTTAATGTCTTCAAACATGTTTGTAACCATTGTAATCATTTCGTCCCTTTTCTCTGATTTCAGACACCCGTAACCAGCAGTGACCATTAGTGACAAGCCTCCGCTCCTGTTCAACCCAGAAACACCAACACAAATCCGTTCCCATTCATCCCCGACCGCGGCCAAAACACCATCACAATGGTGGAAATGTGCCACCCGTGGCCCACCTATCAGGGGTATCGCCAAAAGGTGATTATCCGTCAGGGCTTCACCAGAGTGGACGTTGGATTCATGAGATCCCGTCCTGATCTTCTCTATATCAAGGATATAAATGGAGGGATTTATCTGGTGACGTACAGCGCGGTACGGTATTGAGACCGGAGACTGATTTACAGGTAGATCGGCCTGTGGATTCATTCGATCCCCCCCTGATCCGATTTACGGGGAGATCGGCCGATTTCCAAAACCGATACCTTGGGAGTTCATCCATGGCGTCATTGCAACAGTCTGGACCGAAAATCGAGCCTTGGGGGCACTCTTGGTTCGCCAGCTTACACAGAGAAAAAATGCGTGATTGGGTGCCACAAGTTTTAGGAAACTTTAGGTGGAAAAACTATATTATTGGGTGATTTTCCCTGATTTAGGGATGTTGGAATGTTATATATGTTTATTAAAGTGCCCTGATACCTATATTAGTCCGAAACCTACCACTACTTCGCGGGTTCAGTTCCCGCCCGGGGTGTTACCCTGATGCCCTTCTCTCTTCGATTTCGGGACGATAAGAATCTTATCCGTTCTTACGTTCCCTTTATCAAACCTCTTTTTGATAGAAAAGCTTATGGCGATGACGTGACGTCAGAATTGTTCCTTTGGGTAAATGTAGAAACAGATAGGTAGATAAGTAGATAGGTAGGTTAGAGTGATGGGATTTGCATGACACTGTGTGAGTTGTGTGCGAAATCTTCTGCTAATCTCTTTCAGCGAAACCTTGATCTAAATCTTATTGTATCTATCTGTGCCTATATGTTGTATTTCATGTGTTGTATTTCTTGGAGCTCACACATAAACACTGCTATCTATACAGGTGGCAAACATTATTCATAAGGTTGCAACAGATTAACACAATGATTTACATACAAGTTGGTACAGCAAGTAGAGAAGTAGAACTGAGAAGGCTGAAAGAATGGCTGGTAAGTTGCACTATGGAATAATGAGAAGAAAATATAGGTATATTTTTCGTTTTTCACATTGTTTTAGTTTAGGGCAGTGCTTCTCAAAGTTGTCGCCACCGCGGCACACTTCTCAAATCTTTCCGCGGCACCAAGACTCCAATCTTTAAGAATCCAAATCTCGTGGCACACCTAAGGCGACCTCGTGGCCCACTATAGTGCCACGGCACACAGTTTGAGAAGCACTGGTTTAGGGCTTTACACAATTTTTCTCCTAGCCAAGGGGGCACACGGGCAAGACGGTCACGTTTCGCACTTCTCTAGCACCGCATGCTTCGCTCAAAATTCCCGGGAGTAGATAATAAAATTTATTTTTGGTATTTTGTGGTGCCTTACGTTTTGGGTTTAGCGTCGAGTTTATGACTGTGTTCTCTGAAGAACGGTTAGGACAAAAGGTCTGAGATCGTAAAAAAAAGAAATCTAAAGCTATACAGATATTAAACCCCTATAGCCACCTGCAGCGATAGTAGAATGTATGAGACGCCTGGATATAAGCTTCTCTGAGGTAAATCTTACTTTCGTTTGAAGTCCTCCAGCTAAAAGAGAACTTGGTTACAACTTTCTTCAAGTAAATGCATAATACCTATACTTATGTACATTTCTTCGGGTAAATATATAAAATGATACATTAATATGTACATTTCTTCAGGTAAATACTTTGTATAACAATTTAATAATAGATACTCTTAATATGTGTCTACTTACAATACATACATAGATAGGTACTTATCTGGAAGTATATAGGTAGGTACATGGATACCTATGTTTATTATTATAGGTCTGTACATATTTTCGATTGTATAGAGTGCAATACCAATGATAATAGTCTTTGGAAACTCGTCTGTACGAGTATTATAGGTGATATGCAAGTAATGGACTTATATAGTTGATATCCATACTCACCTGGTTTGCAAATTAATATAATCAGGACGTCCATACGTGCGAAAATACAAAATTATATGTGAAAATTATCATGTACTTTAGAATTTACAACGAAAGAGGTTTTGAAGCTAAAGAAAGTTATTATCAGCCAACATGAACGGCTAACAGCAAAGATCTTTTACAGATCTAACAGCAAATATCTTGTACAGATGTAACAGCAAAGATCTTGTACGGATCTAACAGCAAAGATCTTGTACAGATCTAACAGCAAAGATCTTGTACAGATGTAACAGCAAAGATCTTGTACGGATCTAACAGCAAAGATCTAGTACCGATGGGTACACTATCAGGTAGACCTGATACCCTGATAGGTACGGCTGTAAATGTCCGAATGTCAGGTCTACCTGATACCTGATGAGCACACACACTATCAGGTAGACCTGATACCCTGATAGGTACGGCTGTAAATGTCCGAATGTCAGGTCTACCTGATACCTGATGAGCACACACACACACTATCAGGTAGATCTGACACCTGATCAGGTCTACCTGACAGTGAGTGGCTGGCCTTACCATGGAACCTCAGATATGTAGTTATGGTATCGTCACAGTTGATGCTTACCGAAACTGTAAGTACGATGAACGTATGGGTTGCATAACGCCTGTTGGTTCAGTAATTAAATACGCGATTTAAATAACAACCATACCAACCTAACAATCCCAACAATAGTGTTTGAGGTAGACGATACCTACATACATGTTGTATACGTGAGGTTGAACATTGAGGTATGAGAATTTGGTCTACATTTTGAGGACAGGTGTGTCTTCCTTCTCGTAAAATTGGCACGGGATCCAAGTTTTGGATTCCAAGATTACAGTCCTCCACGGAATCAGTATAACGGCCCAATTGGTGGGAGAGAAAGAACCTAGATTAGGAAATAGGTGAAGAACGAATGGCTCACAATAAAAACTATGAAAGCAATGAAACTCCCATCTACACGACGCGAGGGAGCGGAAGCGAGGTAAATGCGCGAGTAGACTCGCTTCGTCTAAACCTACCTTTATAAACCTTACTATTACTAATATTATTATAAAACTCATTATTAGTATAGTTATTATTATTGTTGTTATAAACCTGCTAAGAGTTTACAACTTTGATATTTCTTTCAATTATGAACAGAATGTTTTAGAGTCATGCACTTTCCTTTCCTAATTCCTCCTGATCGTGGTACAGTACAGGGAAGAACTATATCTTCCGATCTATCATCAGAAACCATTTTGAACTCCACAACCCAAATAACCCAATGATAGACATAGGTAGTCCACGAATACAGACCCAGTTAACAGTCAACTCAATGATGATAGACCCAGTCCCGATGAGATTGTGAAACAAATGATAATTCCGATTAGAATACGAGATGGATACGTGAAATTTGGTGTGGGTACAGTTCCATTTGGTTTTGGTGTCTTGCCTGATTGCTATCAGGTGGTCGACCTTGTTGTATTCATATGTTACGACTATATTGTTCCAAACCAACTTAACCAACTTTCAAGGGAGGTTTTGGTTGGTTTTTTTATGCTTTTATCCTAATCCTCTTGGCTTTGTGTACTTAAGTAGGTACTTGGTCGTTTGTGTAGGTACTTATTAAGTATTTGGTTACTCCAGATTCCTTAGAAGTGCAGAGAGAGAGAGAGGGAGAAAGAGCTCGACTTTGGTTTTAAGATTGTCATAAAATTGCCTGAATTTTGAGTTTATTGCCTCTTTCTGGTATCAGTGATATCAAATGAAAGAATGAAACACAGCGGGATTCAGTGACTAGGTATACAACTTGAACCATATTTGGGTCACCTGAAAAATTCTTCACCTAAACTTCAAAAGGTCGACGGACAAAAAATTTAAACCCATCAACCAGAGTCTAGTTACTAGACCAGTGGCAACTGCTTTCGCGTTACTTCAAGGCACATTCCATTACATCCGTACTTATCCAGAGGACGGAGAAGTTTGGTCAGAAAATTTTAGGCCGGGATTTTCGAACCCAGCACCTCTGGATTGACAGTCCTCACCACTCGGCCACAGATTGTAGAACTTAGAGTATGTAGACACATACATAACCGTACCCGTTCTATCCTTTAATGGGTCGATGGATTGTAGACCTTACATGGACTTTTACACCTCGGAGCAGAAGAAAGTAAAAGTGCATAGCCCTATTCTACCAGCATGTCTTGGGTAAATTAATCTATATATAACTCACGGATCTATTAATAAGCATTATAAGTACCTATAGGTACTGTCCCAATCTAACTCCTAGCATCATAAATCATATCTTGCAACACATGGATAACACATGTTTTAAATAATGACCATGTTATGTAACATGTGGGTAATTCACATGGAAATTGACAGTGGACAATGTGAATTCAATTAGATTCTGTGTGGAGATCTGAATAGAAAAACTAATTGGAAGTTCATAAAATGTTAAATTTAATTGATGGATTCAATGTCTGATGTTGTGCTTTGTGATTTATTATTATAATTATCACCTTCTTTTATTTATGATTCAATTAGATAATGATAATTGATAATATTCTATTATGCATGAACTATTGTATGAACAGCCTTAAGCTTAAAACGGAATGGAGCGGAGAGCATAGCGCATAGAGCATGGTAGAGGGAAGTGGTGATAGAGGGAAGCAAAAAATTGCACAGGACAAAAAGATTCCATGCTCTTTGCTTTCCGCTCCACTCTGTTTAAACTTCCATTGATAATATTCTATTATGCATGAACTATTGTATGAACAGCCTTAAGCTTAAAACGGAATGGAGCGGAGAGCATAGCGCATAGAGCAGGTAGAGGGAAGTGGTGATAGAGGGAAGCGAAAAATTGCACAGGACAAAAAGATTCCATGCTCTTTGCTTTCCGCTCCACTCTGTTTAACCTTCCCAATAGATCAGTTGCGCTTACTTGGGTGATGTTTCAAAGTCATAGAGCAGGAGACCAACGGAATTTTTCTTTTTCTTCTACGACTTCTAGATCCCGAGATAAATCGATTTAAAAAATACAATTAAGTTTTTTTTTCAGTACATTTACCTACAACAATGGCATAACACAATGCCCTGGTGCACGGCTATACAGGGTGGCCAGAAATTAATGTGGTCAACTCTTTGGGTGGATTTATTGTTCATTGGGTTGAAATAAGACGCTTTCCTAAAAATGAGGACCAACGGAATTTTTCTTTTTCTTCTACTACTTCTAGATCCCGAGATAAATCGATTTAAAAAATACCGGTAAATCGTGTGAAGCTTGACGTCATGGCATACGCTCCCGTAGGCAATGACGTCATAATTCATGACTTCCGCTTCGTTTGTTTGTGCGCAAGCGTTTCTGCGCATTTTGACGTGAAATCTGACGTCACAATTCTTTCAACTTTTTCATTAGAACGGCAATTAATAATTAAATTTTCGACCTTTTAAAGTTACTTTTTCGGAGTTTTGACCTCAGATTTGGATTTCTCAAACTTTTTACGTAGGAATCGACCTTTTATTAATAATAATTTCCCAATTGCAACTGCTCCATAGGTAGGTACACTATTACCTGTAAATAAATCTACAGAAAATACATCGGGGTAAGTACATACTTACCTACATAGTACCTACACTGGAGAAAAATTCAAATAAAACGTCACATTTACGAAGTGAACTCAGTTAATCAAATGTCAATAAATAATTAACCACCTAACTCTCCATAATAGGTAAGTAAGTATATAAATACCTACCTACATACCTGTCTTGCAGGTAAAAAAGGTAATAATAATAAAACAAGTAGGTAGGTATTCCAGTGTGATAGTAATTAAATAATAGAGGCAATTTACCTAATTAAGAAGTCTATTATGTCATAATGAATAGGTAGATACCTAGGTAGTTACTCGTATAATGATGTATTAATTTTACAATTATTCAGCCATGTAGGTATGATTTAGGCCCGATTCATAAGATGCCAACCTGGTTGTACTACCAGAAGCAAGTAGGTCCCTTCTACTACTAATTAATCCTTCAAAACCTTGAAGTAAATTACCAGTCTAATTAGCTTGGAGGGTAGCTCGTCTGCCTTGTAAGCGCTAGGTTTAGGGTTCAATTCCTGCCCGGGGCGGATTTTTATCCTAAACAGATAAAGTTCGTTCTCGGAACGGCTGGCTTTCGCCCTTCCTGTCTTCGTTATCTCCTCGCTTTCGGGACGATAAGACCTTAGTACATAGTTACAGCTCCCTCTATCAAACCTCTCGGGGAAAAAAATAAATTAGAACTACCTTTTTTCATTTTTGTTGTTTCCTCGAATTCTCATTATTTGTGACCTTTATTTAAGTTTATTTCTGTGCATTCGTTACTTCTGGCTCACCTTTATTCTCAAATCGGTTCCCACCTTCACATTTCTTACGAGGAAAATTTGTTCTCTCAAGAGATAGGTACAAGATATGGGGAATTACTGAGTTAGGAATGACTTCTGAATAAAAATTACTCCGGACAATAAAAGGGCGTTGTCAGATTGCCTGCAGCCAAGAGGGTAATCTTGGCGATCAATATCATGAGTTGTAGGTAGTATCAGTTTCTAGTTGAAACATCAAACATATTAGTTTCAACTATACGAGTATCAATCATAAATAGGTACTTGAGGAAATAGAAATGGGCCATCAGCATACCATTGTTGTCCATGACTTTTTTATTATTATTATTATTATTTTTTTTTATTATTTTATTAATATTTATTTTCCACTGACAAAGAGCAATAAGGCCAGCCACTCACTATCAGGTAGACCTGTCAGGTATAAATGTCATGTATGTGGTAATCAAGGACACCTGAAGAACATGTGTAAAGAAGGTCAAAACAAAAGACAACATTTTGTTTCTGAAATGGAAATGCGTCAAGAAGAAGAAGACGAAAGCTCAGTTCTCGAAATAAAATATCGTCATGTCATTTTCAAATAAAACTCTCACTCGTTTTTCATGTGTAAAGATAGAATAGACATGTGCGAAATTTACTATCAAAATTGCTTTTTGTTATTTTTAGCGTTGAGTCAACAGTCTCTACATCTACTTTGCGGTTGGCATATCGAGGCCGTATGATAACAGACCTGTGAGAGCTAGAATAGTCCATGAAATGGACCTCCTAAAATTGAAACTAGGTACGATAAAGACAACAGTTTCCTGAATAAGATTTGGACTCTTGAGTATTTTCAGAATCTTGATTGGAAGATTGCCACTAGGAAAAAGGGTTAGTACAAGAACTAACGTCTTCTACCTAACCCTTCTTAAGGGTCCTTTAGGACCTTGATAGTAGAGCTCTATTAATTCGTTATCAGAGTTTCAAACAAAAAGGATACAATCAATGCCCCTCCCTATCAAGCATGCGAACAAACCCTTTGGTCCTGAAAATTCCGGGACTCTAAATCCCTCAACTCCTGAGGAATTTTACCTCATGCAGAACAAAATTCTAGGTCTCTATAAGGATCTTTGGTGTTTAAAAGGATTAAGATTTAAATTTAGATCCATTATACCAATTGTGGCATTGAGAGAAATGGAAAGCTCATTAACAAATGCCTGTCACGCTGGTATGCCATATTGTTCTAATCAAATAAAACTGACAATAAATACTGGTAGTTAATGATGTGAAGAACTAATGAAGATGCAACTTGAACCCTCATCAGTTTTACAATCGAAAGTAATAATGATTTACAACACAAGGTGATAAGGATCATTTTTTGCTAGTTAAATTACGTTGTTATTTTTTCTAACTAGGCGGTTTAAAATTTTGGTAGGTCGTTCACGCCGAAATTATGTTTAGGATATTGGTTAATGGCCAATTTTATTGTTTTTAGAACTTTATCATTCAAGTACAAGACCTTCTAATATTGTATTTACTATGTATTTAAATTCCTATTAGACAATCATGGGTACTTGTCCTGCGGTACAGCTAAGGGTAACCTTTAATGTTTTCTAACGAACATAGAGGAAATATTTCTAAATGACAAATAACTATTGTAAACAACAAATTGTAAACATTTTGAAGCGTCAATGACAAAAAGATTTTTATATTATTCAATCTTATTACTGATAGTTTTACGTAAATAAATTGACATTTTATCAAAGCCGATAAAATAAGTGATAACAAAGCGTGTGATGTCTATGAAGATAAGACATTGTTAGGTAATGATAATGGCAACACAATGACGTGAAAAGCGTTTCTATGTTTTTTGAAGCGTCAATGACAAAAAGATTTTTATATTATTCAATCTTATTACTGATAGTTTTACGTAAATAAATTGACATTTTATCAAAGTCGATAAAATAAGTGATAACAAAGCGTGCGATGTCTATGAAGATAAGACATTGTTAGGTAATGATAATGGCAACACAATGACGTGAAAAGCGTTTCTATGTTTTACTTAATGAGACTTGTGACGTATCCCTTAGAAAAACTATGTAAGGAGAGCGGCACAGTGACAAGAAGTATGAATGATAACGTGTGAAATGTGTTATAATATGGGTTTACAATAGCACTGGTTACACTGTAGGCGCGATATAGAAGAGAAATTTTAATGAAAATCACTCCACCCTTCACGGTTGAAAAACAGCAAATAATTGTCAAAACACCTAGGTACATCTTCAAAATTTCTAGCCCTAACAACAAAGATATACTGATAACTGACAAAAAGGAGTGCGACAGATATAAACAGACAGACAAACGCAGTTCGAGTCCTTGAGTTTACTGGAGGCTAGAAAATCATCTCTAGCCAGGATTTGAACCCGCAACCTCCGTAACAAGAGTCTGGTGACCACACTGTTACGGTGGATAGGTAGATATCTGTAGATATTATCCACCCTCAATACATCACAACAAACCCGCAATGAAGTCAACTCATATTGAAACAAAACATTAACCATCAACCCATTAGTGATCAATTAAAAACAGCCTAAACCACGGGAGATCATTAAAAAAAAAGAAACACGCAATGTCCTCATGATGAAATGTTAACCCATTAACGCCCACACACATTCAATTTACTTCAACTATGATGGTAATTATGGCTATTTGATCAATAACTAATTTACTGGTGGCTGGGACCACAAAGCAAGATAATTTTGAGCTTAGAGGGACTTGCACAGCTAAATTTTCTTTTGGAAATGAGCACCATCTAACCACAAAGGTTCAAAACGTCTTCATTATATTTTAAACATGAATAACACCCACACAAGTGATTTTTTAATTCTTCAATCATAATCATGATCTCTTCTTTATCAAATATGCCATCTCTTGAGGGCGAGAAACTATCGGATATTCTTCTTCTTCTTCTTCTTCTTCTTCTTTTTCCTCATTCCTTTTTTAAAAATAATAAAGCTCTCATTATTATTTCTGCTTTTATCTCTCTGACCCATATCTTTTCTTTGCACTTTTCTCATATTCTGGTTATTGCATTTTTCTTCTTCTACGCTGCTTGTACAGTGTACACACTCTGGGTTTTCAACTAAAATAATATTGGGTACCATCAAGTTTGTGTTTGTCTTTGCTATATCAAATATTCAGTCATCAGATTACAGAAATTACAGACACTTTATTACTTATCGGGCTTTTCTTCTTCTTTATTCCCTTTTTACGTTCTCCATCATCTTTCTTTCCTTCATATTCCTCACCACTTCTTTCGTCTTCTTGTACAATACATCTCCTTCTCAATTGTACAATTCATCTCCTTCTCAATTGTACAATACATCTCCTTCTCAATTGTACAATACATCTCCTTCTCAATTGTACAATACGTCTCCTTCTCAATTGTACAATTAATCTCCTTCTCTCAAATATACCAACCTCAGTGGTGCACGGTGGACTTTGGATCTGGAGGTTGGTGGTTCAAGTCCAAGTCAAGTCATAAAATTTAGCGTAGTATATTAAGCGGGGAACGAATTTGTGACAAGCATTTATGCTTAACACAATTAAAATTCCTTATATCTCCTTCTCAATTTCATTTTATATTCTCAACTTGTTTCATAGACTTTTGGGGAGAATTCTGGTAGCTGGTAGCTGTTTTCATAGCAATTGCTTATCCCCGGCAATCAATTTCCTGCTTTTCATTTCCTCGACGAATGGAACGAATACGAACCACAATTTTAAATGAGTTTTTTCTTCGTAAAAAAAAAAAAAAAAAAAAAGGAAAAAAAAAGAACCCCAATTTTAAATGAGTTTTTTTTTCGTAAAAAAAAAAAAAAAAAAAAAAAACATAAGTCGTTCGAACTGTGGGGATGTATTAAAGGATTAACTTTTTAGTCCCATCCTAATAAGGCGGACAAGGGAGATACAAATAAACTTCCATCTCATTTTTGACCAGTGTTTCTCAGCCCACAAAACAGGAGGATTCTCAATGAGCACCATCTAACCACAAAGGGTTAATTCATAACTAATTATCTAACGAGAGTAAATTACTGCCGCAGACAAACAATAAATAAAACTGAATTTGTATTCTGACGGGTTTCAATGGGAAATGGGCACACACCCTTTGGTGTTGACAATTGTGGACTCCCACAGGACGGGACGTTTGTTGGTATGTCAACCGGGGGAGAAATGGGGATAATGAAGTGTGAGGGAGGAAGGAGAGGAGATAGAGGAGTATGGGACAATGGCAAAGGGAGAACCATCTAATGGTTCTCCCTGTTTTTATGGTTCTAATGGTTCTCCCTGTTTTTAGTCCTACATCGAAAGTACCAACTTGGGTTGACAATCAAAACTACTTGAATTCCCAGTACAAGAACAAAAATTCTCGCTCTCAAATCAGAGTGAAAAAAATTTTGGCCAATCAGATGTTTGTATTTTGTTCATAAATATGACCCTAATTCTTTCAAGTAGGTACACAAATGCTTAGAAGGATTTAAAAGAGTGGACAAGACAAACTAGAAATCTTACTACCGTAGCGGACATTCCTATCATTAATAGAAACGAACACCCTATTTGATTTTCCATATCTCGGTGGAGTCAAAGGGATTTTGAATTCCCGTTGTTTACGAAGATGATGTCTGGATGTTCTGTTTGTAATAGTAGTCAGTGGGCATCGAGTTAATTTTTTTTCTACTGATTTAAATAACAACCATACCAACCTAACAATCCCAACAATAGTGTTTGAGGTAGACGATACCTACATACATGTTGTATACGTGAGGTTGAACATTGAGGTATGAGAATTTGGTCTACATTTTGAGGACAGGTGTGTCTTCCTTCTCGTAAAATTGGCACGGGATCCAAGTTTTGGATTCCAAGATTACAGTCCTCCACGGAATCAGTATAACGGCCCAATTGGTGGGAGAGAAAGAACCTAGATTAGGAAATAGGTGAAGAACGAATGGCTCACAATAAAAACTATGAAAGCAATGAAACTAAGATTACAGTCCTCCACGGAATCAGTATAACGGCCCAATTGGTGGGAGAGAAAGAACCTAGATTAGGAAATAGGTGAAGAACGAATGTCTCACAATAAAAACTATGAAAGCAATGAAACCCTTGTGGATTCTGACGTTAGTTTCAAATAGCTACAAAGGTAGGTACTAACATCTTATTTACCGATCGACGGTCTGCAATCCTATGTTAGTGCGTTTGGGGGACTGTCATTGCTCATTGTCCTCTTCCCTCTGTTTACATACGTATACAATATACATACATAGCCAGAGTATTACAAGACAAACTATATCTCTGAAATCCCCAGTTCTTTGACTCTGCTTAGGTAGACACTGAATTACTCCACACAATAATGCATAACAATAAGACACTTGCCAATGTTCTCCATTAAACAATCGATAACTATTGAGTACCTACCGAGTTACACAAACAATACTTTGCCAGAACCAATATTAGCTTGGTATCTATAAAATAGTCCAAATCAATCTAATTGTTTTCATAGTCTATTCAGTAGACTAACATTGTCATAACTTATAAGTCTTATAACTTATAACCTACATGACCATGGATTCTATATCTAAATATAGTATTAGGTCCTGTATTAAAGTATATTATTTTCTGTACCAGTGATGATTAGTCCACTGATTTGTATTGGGTCATTAGAATTGTCTACCATTTTGGTTCGAATAAGGGTACTTGCATTGTCTTTGCATTTATGTCAGCTTGGTTGAATATTTGCCTATTCAATTTGGCTACTTGAGCGTCATTATAGATTTGCAATTGGTCGATAAGTGGGCGCAAGAGTTATGTCACCTTCTGCAAAAGGTGAAACCGATTTGTCAACTTCTCTTTGTACCAGTTGGAGGTATGTTTTGAATAATGTTTAACAGCCGGTCTATAACCTCATGTTGAAGTGTTTCTTAATTTCTACTTAGAATGTATCCGGAGTTTCTCAGAGCATGCTATGAGTCTATGAGCGGACAGTCCCCCACATGGGATTGCAGACCGTCGCGTCCGTAAATAAGAGGAGAAATATTCGTTACATCTGAAAGAATTGTTTGCCCCATAATTCAGTCCATCGACAATCATGAAATGGATATAATTCAGTCATCAACAGTCATGATTCATCAACCAACAAAGCCAACAATCATGAAACAACAGAATATGAAATCCAACCAAAAGAGGCTCTCAACTTTCGCGAGATCACTTTCCAGATCATCAGAAACCATTTTGAACTCCACAACCCAAATAACCCAATGATAGACATAGGTAGTCCACGAATACAGACCCAGTTAACAGTCAACTCAATGATGATAGACCCAGTCCCGATGAGATTGTGAAACAAATGATAATTCCGATTAGAATACGAGATGGTGGGAATGACTTTTTCTAGATACTTGGTCCGGAGCCTCTGTACGTGGGAAAGGTTGCCTTTTTCCTAGGTCCGGAGCCTTCAGCGGACCTCTGTAAGTGGGAATTTGTAGGAAAGCATAGTAACCCTTACTGACAGATTCCTCTTCCTCCAAACCAGTGTTCACATTTACCTCTATAAGTGGGAATAGGAAAACGGCAACCTCCCTAAGTGGGAAACTTTTTAACTGGGAAACCTGGATAACTGTGAAAAAAATGTCTGTCCCCACTTAGACAGGTTCGACTGAAGATAGTTTAAAGAGAAGAATTCACGTGATAAGTACTCGTGAATCGAGATGGTCCAAAAATGTTGATATCCGAAATCTAGCACGCAGATAATGTTGGTACCTACTTGATCTATTCAAGATCAAGATCCCGGCCTTCAGCATCAAACCCGGGACCTTCAGCATGGCAAGCAAGCGCGTTACCACTGAACCAACTGTGTCCCCGATTATACGATTCATTCCATAGAGTTAAAGATGTTTTATATTTATAACATTTTATGTTTTCAAGTTATCATTTATTTCGCTTGAATCTTGTATTTGACATTCCCCTAGTTTTATTTCAAAGGAAGACGATCTATTTAGAGAGGAATAAGATGTTTTCTTGACAGTTGTAAGCTTATTTCTCTTTCCAAACTTTGATGTTTCTCATTTTCCGAGATAGTTTTCGACAAGAAGTTCCTTCATTTCCATTTAATGTGAAAATAAACATCCGTTTATGTTTTTAGTTTAAAAAGAAGGAACCTATTTGCTTAGAACATTTCTAGAGGTGTGGGCGAAAGCATTTTCATAGAACAGATGATAAGGATGTTTTTATTCCTCAACTTTAGTTTGTTGTTTTGCAAATACCTATTTATAAATTTCGTATCTCAAATACGCACGGTTTGTTCTGCCACTGCCCTGAGTTTACTGGAGTTTATTTCCGCACTTTTTAGTCCGTCCTTCCTTTCTTATTACGATAGTAATAAAAAAAGGTATAGTGGACGGGCTACCGGTTTTAGCGTCACCTATGTTAAGCTACGCCGAACAAGGCCAATAAATGGATGGGTGACTTTAACCTTATATTGGGAATAAAGGGAGAACATTGATTTTAAATCATTACATGAAAGTAAAATCGAAAAATCAAATCAAGAATAATAATAAACTGAATATTAAACAAATTGGGTAGGTACATAGGTACTGATTTTCTTTATCACGATCGAATAAACTACGGGCTAAAAAATTCCCGGAGGGACGGGCCCAGCTTGTTAAGTTCTAGCCTAGTGATTTAGTAAGTCTAGTGAATACCGAATAGTCAGTCTGAAACGGACAGAGAAACTGTTGGGCGGGTATAGGGTAGGTATTTAACTATTTATGTCGCGTCGTTTCATAATCAAGACAATTTTACGAAAAACGCCATAAAAAGAACAAAGAAAGACAATCACCGGATCCCACCCTTATTTACAATACCTATAAACAAGATAATCAAACCAATATAAAAAGGCCAAATTGAACGGTCGACTCGCCTTGCTAACAAAAAAGTAAAAGAAGTTAAAAGACCAAAAAGAATCCGTCCACGAAAAGAAAAGACAAAGAAACATCTAATGTTTAAAGAAACGTTTAATGTTTATAGCCTGGGACTGACTCATCAAACAAGTCAAACAAAAGAAGAAAAGAGTGTCTCATTACCAGGTTCATTATCATGTCTAAAATATCCATTAACAATGTCCGTCAGACGAGCACATGTCATCGTCAATAGAAAAAACACAAATAGATAATAATAGAATAGAATTACTTGTTATACCTATACCTACCTAGCTGTTACTTAGCATAATGAACATAATGGGAAGAGAGGAAGAGACGTTTTCGAAAACTATTCCAACATTGAGTCTTTAGACAGTTCAAAGAGTTCTGGAATTTTTTCTGGCATTGTTTGCACTAGGTTTGGTGTGGGTGTGTGTGAGGAATGCCTAGGTCTTGGTCTTTCCAGTACTCTGGCATTATTACCTAGTGCCCTCTTTAGATGAGCCGTGTCTAGAATTAGTTTATTGAGACTTGAATGACGACCTCCTATTGTTAGTGTTAGCATATTTGTATGTTGTTTGTTCTTTGATATCTTTCAATGGGAACTCGGTCTTGGGAGCTTCTTCTTTGGCATACTGGTGAATGTGTTTGATAATGGCTCTATTTGCTGTGGGACACGTTCAACATTGTATGTATTTCCTGATTTGTTGATGGTATTGTTAATGTATCATCGGCAGGTAATGTGTTTCTTGTGTTGGCATTTGGGGAATGAAACGGAATTCAAAGGACTGTCTTGGAGAAAGGAGACAAGCCCTGCTGAAAATTTGTACATGCACACCTTTTTATTGGTCTCTTAAACATAGAGATGCCATTTTCATCTCTGGAATGATACCGATGACTTTGGTAAATGACGTTCATTGTAATGCCATTAATGCAGGAACAAATGTGATAGGTAAGTCTGATAATAAATAACACCAAACTAGGTAGTAAGTTAGACGAAACTGAACTCGATCTCGATGTAATCAAGACGGTCACGTTTCGCACTTTTCTAGCACCGTAAGCTTCGCTCAATATTCCCGGGAGTAATTTATTTTTGGTATTTTGTGGTGCCTTACGTTTTGGGTTTAGCGTCGAGTTTATGACTGTGTTCTCTGAAGAACCGTCAGGACAAAAGGTATGAGATCGTAAAAAAGAGAAATTTTGGTGATCGACTTTTTATTTCTTTACAATATCTCTTTAGTCTACCTTACGGTCCCAGAAAATACTCAGAAAGAACCAAAAGTATCCTTACCGATTTGTTATTCTCAGAAAAATGTCTTATGTCCGAAATTTGGTGCAGAGACTCCAATAAAACACCGTTAGGTACCTAATAGATATAACTATTACCCACTCTTACCTGTCATTACAAACCTTTTTAAAAAACCAAGTAAAACAATGACAATAAATGTGTTTATTGTGTTGGCATTTGGGGAATGAAACGGAATTCAAAGGACTGTCTTGGAGAAAGGAGACAAGCCCTGCTGAAAATTTGTACATGCACACCTTTTTATTGGTCTCTTAAACATAGAGATGCCATTTTCATCTCTGGAATGATACCGATGACTTTGGTAAATGACGTTCATTGTAATGCCATTAATCCAGGAACAAATGTGATAGGTAAGTCTGATAATAAATAACACCAAACTAGGTAGTAAGTTAGACGAAACTGAACTCGATCTCGATGTAATCCTAGACGAAGTCAAATATAGCGGTAGGAAGGTAGGAACACAATTTCATGTGAAAACAGGCCAATCCAAGGTCAGATGGAACAAAACTTGATACTCTTCAGCAATACATTGTGTACCTACTCGTATAATACCTATTTGTACCAGATTATTATACCGGTAACAAGACACCCATGTCTGTTCCCATTTTAACGGTACACTGATTCCCCTCCAAAGCTCAACTTCACATCAGACATCAGTCTGTGACGTCATAGTATCATCATTATTATTACCTACATAATGAAAATCATCATTAGGCCAGCCATTCACTATCAGGTAGACCAGCCAGGGACACCTGAACAGGTATACCAGACGAGCACACACACTATCAGGTAGACCTGATACCCTGATAGGTACGGCTGTAAATGTCCGAATGTCAGGTCTACCTGATACCTGATGAGCACACACACACTATCAGGTAGATCTGACACCTGATCAGGTCTACCTGACAGTGAGTGGCTGGCCTTACCATGGAACCTCAGATATGTAGTTATGGTATCGTCACAGTTGATGCTTACCGAAACTGTAAGTACGATGAACGTATGGGTTGCATAACGCCTGTTGGTTCAGTAATTAAATACGCGATTTAAATAACAACCATACCAACCTAACAATCCCAACAATAGTGTTTGAGGTAGACGATACCTACATACATGTTGTATACGTGAGGTTTAACATTGAGGTATGAGAATTTGGTCTACATTTTGAGGACAGGACTCTTTAGTCTACCTTACGGTCCCAGAAAATACTCAGAAAGAACCAAAAGTATCCTTACCGATTTGTTATTCTCAGAAAAATGTCTTAATGTCCGAAATTTGGTGCAGAGACTCCAATAAAACACCGTTAGGTACCTAATAGGTATAACTATTACCCACTCTTACCTGTCATTACAAACCTTTTTAAAAAACCAAGTAAAACAATGACAATGGGGTGGTTTGTTATTTATAGCTTGAGCTTGTCTGTCGTCTACTCGGATTTTTTGACCAGTAGACATGGGTTCGTCTCCCTTAAAGAGGAGTCTAAAATATTTAACAAAGAACTCATATGTGTATACCTACATGGGTAGGTAATCATTTGATTTGATCATAAATTCATTACCTACATATTTGTGGAGAGTCGAGTAAAGAAGAAGAAAAGAAGGAAACATTCTTCACTTCTTGCAGTCGAACCCGGAACCTCTGGATTGCAAGTCCAATATGATACGGATTGGAACCTCCAATTAAGTCTCGTAGGTACCATTAGGTCTTTAGTATCCAAGGTACCTTATAATATCTTATAGTTGCTCACTGACTTACTCCTACAATCAGGCACTTACCTACCGCACTACGAGGAAAAATTGTTCTCTCAAGAGATAGGTACAAGATATGGGGAATTACTGAGTTAGGAATGACTTCTGAATAAAAATTACTCCGAACAATAAAAGGGCGTAGTCAGATTGCCTACAGCCAAGAGGGTAATCTTGGCGATCAATATCATGAGTTGTAGGTAGTATCAGTTTCTAGTTGAAATATCAAACATATTAGTTTCAACTATAATACGAGTATCAATCATATATAAGTACTTGAGGAAATAGAAATGGGCCATCAGCATACCATTAGGTGCCCATGACTTTGCTTCCACTGACAAAGAGCAATAAGGCCAGCCACTCACTATCAGGTAGACCTGTCAGGTACACCTGATCAGGTCCGCTTGATAGTGAGTGACAGGCCTAAGGAGTTTGTAGCTTTGTAGTCACAACTATGAGGAGGCAAGTAATGTGTCAAATGAGGGACTGCTGTAGCAGTTAGCGCATTAAGTTCACCCGTTTTCAACAGACTAATGAAGTTAGCTAAAGTTGCCAGGTCGTGAGCTGATGGCTGTTCCCAATCCCTCTCAGGCTTATTCCATAGATTTTTTGTCGAACGTTTCTTGGAGTGCGGAACCTGTTGTAAATTTCAAAAATCTACAACCGATTACATTACGTTCCTTCCCATAGGATAAGGAAAGTAAAAAGTACTTACATACTAACTTTTTAAAAAGCCTATTTAGATTGAAGGGTAGCGTGTCTCCCTTGTAAGCGTGTCTCCCTTTTTAAAAAGCCTATTTACAGCTTGAAGGGTAGCGTATCTCCCTTGTAGGTAAGCGTGTCTCCCTTTTTAGAAAGCCTATTTATAGCTTGAAGGGTAGCGTGTCTCCCTTGTAAGCGTGTCTCCCTTTTTAAAAAGCCTATTTATAGCTTGAAGGGTAGCGTGTCTCCCTTGTAAGCGTGTCTCCCTTTTTAAAAAGCCTATTTATAGCTTGAAGGGTAGCGTGTCTCCCTTGTAAGCGTTGTTCTTTGGTTTGGTTCCTGTTCTCGGAATGGCTGGCCTTCTCCTATCCTGTCTTCCTTCTGAGCTTTCGGGATGATTATGACCTTGGCAGTTTCCTCTGTCAAATTACTTGGAAAAAACAACAACAAAAAGAGCCTGTCATCGCACCGCTTATGCCAGTAGACCGGGCCTTGGTTATTTCTGATCCGATCCAATGATAACACGATAGCATTAAATTTTCATTTTCTATTGGATAGCTGGAGGACATTGGTATACTGTCAGCCTGACCTTGGGACTTTGGTAACAATATGAGGGAAATTCATCTTTTAACACCAATAGTACCAACCTATATTGTACCTACACCTACACTCACACAAGACTTAGTAGGGAGCGCAGTTGACGTAGTTTAATACTCGTACAAACTGAATTTATTAACACCAGTCGGTATAGTTTTTGCGGCCCGCCAACTCTCTACCTTGGTCTCTTGCGGCCCTCGGGTGCCCTAAGGTTGGACAACCCTGAACTAGTCAATAAAAGCTAATCATAATAAAACGATGGAATGCCTCATTATCACGCAGTAGGGGGGGGGATAAAAATAACTTCACCACTTCTACGTACAGAGTGTATTAGAGTGGAGCATATAAGCTTTCAACAAATCACTAATCCTATTCGGTTTGGTAGAACTCTTGAATAACGAGAGGGATTCAGAAAAAAACACTTCGTACGCTGAAGTGTACCAGGAAAACGAAAATCTCTTGGCTTTGATTGGGCACATCGGATTGTAATCCCTAACCTTTCCTGCTGTAACCAATGAGAACAGACTTTGCAGTTCTTGATAAATTTGAAGAAAAACAGAACTACTAGCGTTTTAATTTGTTTTTGAAAATGTTTAATGACGAAAATTGCCTTTTCGATAAATCTGCATACGCTCCATTGCAGTTTGTAGTTCCCGGAACAAATGACTAATGAATGCTGGTGAATTGGAAAACATGATTTACAACCTTAGGTTTAGGTATAACTCAGACGAAACTAAAGAAAAATATAGTCGACTGTGTACTCAAGCTGTTCTGATAAATTCAAAATAAAAGTAACAGAAAGTAAGAAAAGTAGGGACTCATATAAATAATATCTACTGGATTATCATTCATTTAGGTTTAGGTATAACTCAGACGAAACTAAAGAAAAATATAGTCGACTGTGTACTCAAGCTGTTCTGATAAATTCAAAATAAAAGTAATAGAAAGTAAGAAAAGTAGGGACTCATAAATAATATCTACTAGATTATCATTCATCTCATCCGAGAATTCTGAGACGTTTGACATCACTGTTTAGTCACGTGCAAGACAGCAAAGATCTCAAACTAATACGATTCTCATTCTACACAGATAAGAAACCTGCCATATTTAAACAGATCATTCAGCGTGCAAAACGCAATAGAAGACAATATCAAGATCCAATTATCCAAGGAAATCTAGAAGGCACGAGCTATACATAAATAAATAAGCAGAATTTTCAATTTATTCCGAACAAACAAATAATCCAATAAACTTTCGGAGAATAGAATTTCTCATTTCGAACAGAATAGGAGATAAAAATGTGGTGTGTGTATTGGGAAGTCAAACGCAAGACGTCTTGATAACTTTAAAGTAAGTACAGTCGGACTTGTCTAAGTGGGACTCGTCTAAGTGAGAAACCTGCAGGATAACTGGGACAAAAAATCGTGGCCCCTTCATTTTTACTTTTTTAACTAAAAAACCTGTTTAAATGGGAAAATCGAGCCTCTATAGGTGGGAATGACTTTTTCTAGATACTTGGTCCGGAGCCTCTGTACGTGGGAAAGGTTGCCTTTTTCCTAGGTCCGGAGCCTTCAGCGGACCTCTGTAAGTGGGAATTTGTAGGAAAGCATAGTAACCCTTACTGACAGATTCCTCTTCCTCCAAACCAGTGTTCACATTTACCTCTATAAGTGGGAATAGGAAAACGGCAACCTCCCTAAGTGGGAAACTTTTTAACTGGGAAACCTGGATAACTGTGAAAAAAATGTCTGTCCCCACTTAGACAGGTTCGACTGAAGATAGTTTAAAGAGAAGAATTCACGTGATAAGTACTCGTGAATCGAGATGGTCCAAAAATGTTGATATCCGAAATCTAGCACGCAGATAATGTTGGTACCTACTTGATCTATTCAAGATCAAGATCCCGGCCTTCAGCATCAAACCCGGGACCTTCAGCATGGCAAGCAAGCGCGTTACCACTGAACCAACTGTGTCCCCGATTATACGATTCATTCCATAGAGTTAAAGATGTTTTATATTTATAACATTTTATGTTTCCTGCCTTTAGTGTCACAGTTTTTGGTGGATTGTAAGATTTTCCAAATATCTCATTTTATCCACGCACCGAGTGTTTACCTACAGTACGATCACCGATCTTTATAACCATTTTTAGCCCGTCCTTCCTTTATTATTACGATAGTAATAAAAAAAAAGGTATTGTGAACGGGCTATTGTATTCGCTTCGGTATCGTCTTTGTGTGTGTCTGTCTGTCTGTTCCCATAGAAGGACTTGTCCAAACCTGGTCGACCTATATATCAAATTAAAGGTCTTTTTATCAGGAACACGAAAATGGTGGTGCAAATTTTGTCCTAAAAACCATAAAGCCAAAAAACCGAGAAAACTGGTTTTTGGGGGATTTTTTTCACATTTTCTCACACAAATGAGCTCTGATCTTGAAATTTGTCGCGACGACCTATGAACTCAAAGCGAGAAAGTTTTAGATAACACTTCAGTCGTTATTTTAAGACCGGTTTTAGCGTCACCTATGTTAAGCTACGCCGAACAAGGCCAATAAATGGATGGGTGACTTTAACCTTATATTAGGAATAAAGGGAGAACGGGCTCTAGTCTTGATTTTACATGAAAGTAAAATCGAAAAATCAAATCAAGAATAATAATAAACTGAATATTAAACAAATTAGGTAGGTACAGATTTTCTATCACGATCGAATAAACTACGGACTAAAAAATTCCCGGAGGGACGGGCCCAGCTTGTTAAGTTCTAGCCTAGTGATTTAGTAAGTCTAGTGAATACCGAATAGTCAGTCTGAAATCGACAGAGAAACTGTTGGGGGGCCGAGGGGCTACAAGGCCCGAATTCAGAAACAAAACACACGAACACATTGGGAATTTATCAAATTAAACTCACTTACTCGAGCTGTTTTTTCACCACTATGAATTCGGCCCTAATGACCCTATGTCGAATAAGAATAATCACTATAATGAGTTCAAGTGTAGCCAACTTTGATCTAGTTCTAAACATTTCGCCAAATGCTAGCTTATAACACTATGAATTCGGCCCTAATGACCCTATGTCGAATAAGAATAATCACTATAATGAGTTCAAGTGTAGCCAACTTTGATCTAGTTCTAAATATTTCGCCAAATGCTAGCTTATAACGACCAGCGCCTAAGTTGAAATAATTACAAACAAGTCAACATACCAATCGTCGGCAGACCCTCCTTGAAAACTATGTTTTGATTAATAATTATTTTCACTGATCCAATGGACTCCATTGAGGCTTGAATGAGAGAGGCCAAGGTTACATGATGTTTGATACAAAAATAATTGATTTATTTATTCCAAATATTATGCCAGTAAGAGACATACCAGCAACAAATGGATCTCGTATGTTTGCTACTTCTAAATGACAACACATAACATTTTATTGATTGAAACTAGAATGTTGTTAGCAATTGTCAAGAATTGACTGAGGCCATTTTTCTGTATGTTTAATGTCGTCAGATTAATTAGCAAAGAAGATTGATGATCGTTTGATGATGAATTTGTAAACTATGAAAAATGAAAAAACACAGTTTATATGGAAGAGAACTCGAGATGAATAGGTATAAAGAGAAAACGTAAATTGTGGAAAGAAGACTTGGGAAAAGGTAAAAAAGAAATCAAATAAGTACTTAATAAACAGACATAGGTGCAATATAAAAGAAACTGGAAAAAAGTGCTCTTCAAAGGCTTTTACTTTTTACTTACATGCTACAAATCAGAAAGCCTCTTTACAAATGCATTGTCTTCTTCTTACCAACATGTCTCTAAAAGCACTGTCACTTTTTAATATCTACACTCTCTTTTAAACTGCTATTAGTGCCAATACTCGTAATGAATCCGTAATTATGGTGTTCATTAGGTATTGTATTTAGAGACTCCCGTAGTGCAGTTGTCAAAGCATTGGCCGTAGCCAAAGGAACGGTGGTTTGAATTCTAGCAGGGACATAAAATAATTGAGTCAAAGGATATTGGCAAAATTGTGGATTGTGGACTCATTTGTAAATTTCATTAACATCAAAGTGGTCTACAGTTTGTTTTTGTAGAACAAGACAACTTAGTACTTTTGTTGGTATAGATTTCTAATATTTAGATGGAATTTTGAGTGAAAAATAATGATAATGTGGTCAACTCAAGCATTGGCCGTAGCCAAAGGAACGGTGGTTTGAATTCTAGCAGGGACATAAAATAATTGAGTCAAAGGATATTGGCAAAATTGTGGACTCATTTGTAAATTTCATTAACATCAAAATGCTCTACAGTTTGTTTTTGTAGAACAAGACAACTTAGTACTTTTGTTGGTAGAGATTTCTAATATTTAGATGGAATTTTGAGTGAAAAATAATGATAATGTGGTCAACTCAACTACTGACTTTCTTATTAAATATAGCTAATTAACCTCAACGTAGAACTTTCATCAACAAAAGCGGCTTTGTACTGCTGGCTGAAGTCGGCATTTGTGTTTCAGGCAGTCTAAAAATAGTGTCTCCACCAAAAGTGTTGCGTTGAATCTCAAGGGGACATTCTGACTTTCTTATTAAATATAGCTAATTAACCTCAACGTAGAACTTTCATCAACAAAAGCGGCTTTGTACTGCTGGCTGAAGTCGGCACTTGTGTTTCAGACAGTCTAAAAATAGTGTCTCCACCAAAAGTGTTGCGTTGAATCTCAAGGGGACATCAATCATGAAGAGGATAATCCATTTGCAATACATATAGTATCTAGCAGATATAGCACTCGACAAGGTTTTTATCATTCCATACCCAAGCGTACTTGGGACTAGGCGCTATCCACTTATCTGGAAAACCTGAGTGCAGATAATACGCCAACACAGTATTCACAATATCAAATTGTAACTGCGAGTGAAAAAAGGATTTCACCTGAATTCACAGTATTGAATTGGATACATTTTAGATAAGTGGCTCGCTTGCCACTTGCCTCTTGTCGATTACTCTTGACCCTCGATTGGAGCAGACTTTTTTGAAGAATTAACGGCGATTGGCATGCCTTGCACATGGTTTTGTGTCCCCAACTGTTGCTCACACGATCTAATTCTAAATTCACAAGAGAAGTATAAGTAATGATACCCAGTTTGCACAATGTCTTGAATGATCTTGATAAATCATACCGAGTCTTACTCCCCAAATCCATCAGGCTGAAAATATTTTCACAAAAATCAATTCCAACTAATCAGTGAGCAAGATTAGGAATTGGATAAAAATATGTACCGCTATCGTGGAGCATATAAAACAATAAAGTGGAAGATAATTTTATAATCCAAGTACGATAAGCACCCATTGCATGTAGAATTTTATCCCCTTATTGCAAACTCTTCAAAGATTGTTTTCTCAGAGATTTCTTGTGTTCTTGGAGCAGGTATCTCGAGTTTTTTTGTGTTCTTAGAGCAGGTATCTCTTGTAAAACAAAGTTAACAGGATGAAGCAACCAACATTGAAGAGAATGCAAACAAAGGCTCAAAACATCACTGCGTGAAGGAAGTAAAATTCAAAACAGGATGTACAAAATTAGCTTTTGTGTCAGGTTTTAAAAGAAAGTCTGAGTAAAATGGAATCCTTTTCATTCCGAAAATGATTCAATACACTCTGTTGAAAGGTTTACAACACACCGTGATTGTTCGATTGTTCCTTTTCGAAAAGCTATTAACAACATATGCGGGTACCTGGGTAATAACTGCCTACTCAGCAATGAAATTCCCCACTTGATACAGCAATGAGGAGCATGATTAATTCAAATGCACAAAACATATTTTATTAAAAATGTACTTTGATAAAAAAAAGAATATAAAAAAATATATAAAAATAAGCGTCCACACTCCACACATACTGATGGACAATAAAATATTACTCAAAGAAAAAAATAGTTAAGCCTTGAGCTTTATAAGATTGCATTCAATTGATTTACTTAAGAGCAAAATATTTTTACAAACAAGACACAACTTAAAGGTACTTTTGAGTTTACTAGTACATACTTTAGTGTCGAAGTGGAAAGGTTTGGAGAGAGAAAAAATATTAAATTTTGTATTAATTTTGCAAATTTTCATCAGTTAGGTATCTTGGAGTTTTTGAAAAAGCACCAACTTTTCTGTAGCTGTCTGCAAATTATGCAATAGGAGGATACACTTCTGTGAAATGCTACCACAACTGCAGTCATAACATGTTTTCATGAAACATCGGATTATGACGATAGATGGTGGTTTCAAACGTGGGTACCCCATTACCAAACCATGAGAAAATGAACAATAGAAGCAAATCTGGAAATGGACCACAAATTTGCTTCTTTCCAGTAAACCAAAAAGGAAACTACTTAAAAGAAATTTAGCAAATAACAACCTTCTAGCTATCTTACCGGCCCAAATGATAGTCATATGTCCGACACAACACGACTTCGTCCATCTATTAGATCCTATAATAGCTCTTAATTATAACAGTCAAGAGTGCGTCATTGAAATAGTCAACACATTATACCGGATTTTTTCTCTGATAAAATACACATCACATTTACTCCATGTATCAAAGTTCTCCAATATTGATAGTACAACTAATGGAAATAATAGTTACGGACGATAACGAATGGAAACTGTATCTAGAATGTTGTGAGAAATAGATGTAGTAAAGGCCGTATGGGAGGAAAACAAGATTACAAGTCATAAAATGTGTACTTAGTTCTAAGACAGGTGAGACGGAGGAAATCATGAAAGGATTGAATTTATTAGGGAGAAAACTGTCAAAGAAACCAGTTCAGCTGATAACTATTGTGAGGAATCTTACTCCCTAAAGCCCAACACCTTCAACTTACAGTTCAAGGATTATTACAAGAAGAGGTTTTAAGAAGGAATTTGAAATGAATGCTTGTCAGCTGGTCACAAAGACTGTCCGTTCTCCGATTTATATACTGTGTTAAATTTTACGAATATCTTGAACTCGAACCACCAATCTCTACATCTAAAGTCCACTTTGGTAACCATGCACAACACTGCTGTGATGGTTTCAATAGATTTCAAATGAGGTATTTTTTCCCATTGAAATTCACTTTGGTGATAGTGCATAGTATCAAGTCTAAACTATTATTACTTAAGGGTTTTGAAAATAATTGGAGATGTACCTACTTGTTTAAATGAAAAAGATATTGAAAACATAATGTATTTGTTGCGGTTGTGTAATCAATCCAAAGCAAATGAAAATGAAATTGAGCATATTTAACTTGGTAAACATCATGTTGATGGTCAGAGTATCTGGGTGGGACAGCAAACAGACATCGATATCAAAACGAGAGACTACTCCCACTGTAAATAAAGATTTGTGCATGATACAATTGAGCCTCATTTGCATAGTATTCAGTTACGCTAGTCGCATTTTAATTGTTCACTTTAGGCAGTGGCTATGGGTACTTGACTGCTGTTCTGCTTACAACAAAATTAATGAAATGAAAACGGCAATGTAGCGTTTTCACGCAACAACATACCATTATGCAATTCATAATAGGCACTGAATAAGGATGAAGCTTTCATGCGAACATCTAAGGCCCATTCCTCAAAAGGATGGCTTCGAATTATACAAACCTATGCCGCATTAGCCCGTCGTACATTCGTAGTCGCTACTCAAGGTCGCATTTTCAAAGTCTCTGCCATTTTCATAGGTTTGGGTTTTCAGGCGACGGACCTTATGGTGCTAACTCTACAAACTTTCATTAAATAACAGCTGAAAGAGGGAAAATCACAGGAAAATACAACTGGGAGATTAATTATTCAAAATTCAAGACAAAACTAGGCTAAGAAAAAAAAAGACCCACGAGAACAATTACTATGGAATACCTATTATACGTGTGTATTTAGACCATAGTAATTAAATCATTAGTCCAATAACCTATCACGCTACATTCACCTATATTTTTCCACATGAATTGACAATCTGTGACATTCACATTTCAAATTCAGTTAACGAAATGGCTGGAAAGAGCTCTTCCATAAATGAACATTTCGTCTTGCTTTTATTTGTTAGTTTACACCAGGTGTTTTTAAATGTTTCAGTAAATCAGTTTTAGGGTTGATCGTGACTTGTGGCTATTGACTTAGCCTTTTGTACCACACCCTTTTGATTAATCGAGATAAACTATCGAAAGAGGCGAAGCTATGGTGAAACAAATAAACAGGTAAATTAAAAGAAAATGACTAATTAAAAATTAAAACTAGAACTCACTTGAAACATTCTTAGATTCACCTTGTAGGTAGGTACCTATACCTACTTGTAGGATAGGTACTGATGATCATATTGGACCAAAAATATTTACCTGAAACAAAAAATACAATAAAGTTAGTGAACTGGCGAAACTTTATGTAGGTAATTGGATTCATTTGAAATGTTTTAATCCCAGATATTATTTTTTCAGAAAAATTAGGTGAAAATTAGTGGATGTGTCACATCTACTGAATAAGAAACTACATATGTAGGAAAGGTGAAAAATTCCCAATAATTCTGACTTTAGACTCTACATTTTACTTTCTATTCTCTTTTACTAGGTACTTTCCTACCTATTCTTTTTTCAAGTTCAACTAAACAAATGAACTTTCCAAGTTGGTCAAACTGCTCATGTGAATCTTCTAAACATCCAACTGATCTACTCGTAGGAATCTCTAACATATGAAATGATCTATGAATCCCTAACGTATGAAACATGTGATTATTCCAATAGAAGTTATAGGTATAGGTACAGGTCAAAGTAGAAACTTCATTTATTGGTAATGGTGCAAAGTTGAGTTCTGGAAATAGGTAGTTAGTATGTAGCTGTGTATGTCTGCTGGTAATGAAATACCATATCAAGTAGCATAATAACTGGATGTAAAACATAGTAGGTACTCCTAACCTCTAGTTACTTGAGTATGTTATTATTAATATAAAACGCGTCCCGAATTTTTTCTGGGACAGAAACGGAAATTCGGGACAAAACGCCCCAAAATGAAAAACTGAACGGGACGCCGGGACACCCCCTGAAATTCGGGACTGTCCCGGCCAATTCGGGACGTTTGGCAAGCCTATGTTAGGTAAGTATATTATTTTTCTTATTTTTTCATAGCAATGAAACAACTGCTAGGCTTGAAGCGTGGTCTGTGTCGTAGCATGCTCATCCCGTAGTACCTATGCCACTCATCAGATGGGCGATAAGAGACACAGTACTTCCCGTTAAGGTGCCCGGCTGTCCGATAAACACGAAAAACGCCAGAAAATAACCCGTTAAAATACTAGCAATCGAAAAGTAGACAGTAATATGAGTGCTAATTCTATATTCTTCCTATTTACGTTAAAGCAGACAAAATAACGCTATCGGAACCCGAGTTTAGTGCAATACTTGGAATCGTTTATATACAATATACATACATAGCCAGAGTATTACAAGACAAACTATATCTCTGAAATCCCCAGTTCTTTGACTCTGCTTAGGTAGACACTGAATTACTCCACACAATAATGCATAACAATAAGACACTTGCCAATGTTCTCCATTAAACAATCGATAACTATTGAGTACCTACCGAGTTACACAAACAATACTTTGCCAGAACCAATATTAGCTTGGTATCTATAAAATAGTCCAAATCAATCTAATTGTTTTCATAGTCTATTCAGTAGACTAACATTGTCATAACTTATAAGTCTTATAACTTATAACCTACATGACCATGGATTCTATATCTAAATATAGTATTAGGTCCTGTATTAAAGTATTATTTTCTGTACCAGTGATGATTAGTCCACTGATTTGTATATTAGTTTCAAATAGCTACAAAGGTAGGTACTAACATCTTATTTACCGATCGACGGTCTGCAATCCTATGTTAGTGCGTTTGGGGGACTCTCATTGCTCATTTCCCTCTTCCCTCTGTTTACATACGTACCTTGCCAGTTCAGAACCAGATGATTTGTCTGAGGAGAAAACCAAGGTATTATTCAGCTCGATCCATTTAGAACTGTTAGTTCAATTTGGTGCTATAGTATTTCCAACTATACATGGCGTTTAATAGGATTTAGGGAATTTAGGGCATGTAAAAACAAAATAATAATAAAAAATAAATAAAAATACAAAGTTCGACCTCTCGAACTCGAATCATCAATCTCTAGATCTTTTGTTTTCTTCTTTCAACAAGTTTTTTTAGAGGGAACTGTAACAAGTAACAATGGAGGTCTTATCGTCCCGAAATCGAAGACAGAAGGAGGGCAGGATAGGAGAAAGCCAGCCGTTCCCAGAACGAAACTTATCTGTTTAGGATAAAGTCCGCCCCGGGCGGGAATCGAACCCACAACCTAGCACTTACAATGCAGGCGCGCTGTGCTCCAAATTAACTAGGCCGGTTCGGATTGAAGCATCACAGACTGCCATCTTTGTTTGTAAACATAACAATGTAAGGATTTCCTGCAATCTGATTGGTTCCTTCATTTTGGGTTGATGACTCATTGCTGTCACATTGATCTGGATGAACTGTAATCACTGCCATCCAATATTTTACACCAATGATAATTAGTACTAATCCAGTCTAACCTATACGTAAACTTTGACTTAACCTTGATATCTTGCCAGTTCAGAACCAGATGATTTGTCTGAGGAGAAAACCAAGGTATTATTCAGCTCGATCCATTTAGAACTGTTAGTTCAATTTGCTATAGTATTTCCAACTATACATGGCGTTTAAGAGGATTTAGGGAATTCAGGGCATGTAAAAACAAAATAATAATAAAAAAATAAATAAAAATACAAAGTTCGATCTCTCGAACTCGAACCATCAATCTCTAGATCTAATCGTCCATCAACTTTTGTTTTCTTCTTTCAAGAAGTTTTGTAGAGGGAACTGTAACAAGACTTGTTACCTACCTGATTACTTAGTAACAATGGAGGTCTTATCGTCCCAAAATCGAAGACAGAAGGAGGGCAGGATAGGAGAAAGCCAGCCGTTCCCAGAACGAACCTTATCTGTTTAGAATAAAGTCCGCCCCGGGCGGGAATCGAACCCACAACCTAGCACTTACAATGCAGGCGCGCTGTGCTCCAAATTAACTAGGCTGGTTCGGATTGAAGCATCACAGACTGCCATCTTTGTTTGTAAACAGGATTTGTATAGGGTCATTAGAATTGTCTACCATTTTGGTTCGAATAAGGGTACTTGCATTGTCTTTGCATTTATGTCAGCTTGGTTGAATATTTGCCTATTCAATTTGGCTACTTGAGCGTCATTATAGATTTGCAATTGGTCGATAAGTGGGCGCAAGAGTTATGTCACCTTCTGCAAAAGGTGAAACCGATTTGTCAACTTCTCTTTGTACCAGTTGGAGGTATGTTTTGAATAATGTTTAACAGCCGGTCTATAACCTCATGTTGAAGTGTTTCTTAATTTCTACTTAGAATGTATCCGGAGTTTCTCAGAGCATGCTATGAGTCTATGAGCGGACAGTCCCCCACATGGGATTGCAGACCGTCGCGTCCGTAAATAAGAGGAGAAATATTCGTTACATCTGAAAGAATTGTTTGCCCCATAATTCAGTCCATCGACAATCATGAAATGGATATAATTCAGTCATCAACAGTCATGATTCATCAACCAACAAAGCTGTTAAACTATTTATGACTAACATGAAATCCAACAAATTTAATATTCGGTATACAAAGCCACAAGAACACGAAATGTCTGACATGAGATAATTATGTTGATTGGAGGCCAACTCACGTTTTTTGTTCCATTGTGAAAATAAAATGAGTGACGACTTTAGAGTAGAACTTGGAAGCAGAACATGAAACAAAACTTGAGATTTAAGTATTGAGAATTTAGCTAGAGTTGGAGATAGACTAACTGAACAAATTAGAGATTTTTTTCAAAGAAAAAGGAAAAAATCCTGCCAGCCTAGTTAGCTTGGAAGGCAGCGCGTCTGCCTTGTAAGCGCTAGGTCACGGGTTCGATTCCAGCACGGAGCGGACTTTATCCTAAACAACTAAGGTTCGTTCTCGGAACTGCTGGCTTTCTCTTATCCTGTCGTCCCTAGGTGTTGTGGTTCAGGAGATAGAGCGATCAGTGTGTGAATATGAAATGTGAACGGTGAAATCTGAATGGATCTTGATTTTATAATATAAGATACAGAATTTATAAAAAGTTCAGAAATAACTCGAAGGGGTCCGCAAATGCTCACAATCTGTGCTACAGGCGTTCTCAGTTGGGCCTAAAAATATAGAAAAGAAAAAGGAAAACATGGGAACTTTTTCTCTTTTTTACTGTTCTTTCGGATATTTCATAAGAGGAGCAGTGACAAGGTCAATCTGAAAACAAGTCAAAAAGACTTTGTTTCAAAGGCTTTTTTACTTTCTTTCTCCTTCAATAAGGAATGTATGTATTTCTGAGTGTACCCGAAATCGAAGAGAGAAGGAGGACAAGATAGGAGGAAGCCAACCATTGAGAGAACGAACCTTATCTGCTGAGTATAAAAGTCGCCCCAGGCGTTGACGTTAACTTATGGACAAGGGGTCCGCAAATGCTCACAATCTGTGCTACAGGCGTTCTCAGTTGGGCCTAAAAATATAGAAAAGAAAAAGGAAAACATGGGAACTAGTTCTATTTTTTACTGTTCCATAAAAGGAGCAGTGACAAGGTCAAATTCATCTGAAAACAAGTCAAAAAGACTTTGTTTCAGAGGCTTTTTTAATTTCTTTCTCTTCTAATAAGGAATGTAATGTATTTCTCAGTGTACCCGAAATCCAAGAGAGAAGGAGGACAAGATGGGATTGAGAGACCTTACCTTATCTGCTGAGTATAAAAGTCGCCCCAGGCGTTGACGTTAACTTATGGACCACCCTGTAGACTATTACAGGATAATTGTTATACACGGTGCAGCATTATCTCCAGAACAGTTATTATCATGCATTGTGTTTGTGTGATCTATTGAATTTTGCATTCCGCGAGCAGCAACCAGTAGAAACGAGAACACATTGTTGCCAACTGGATTGACCCCGGTGGGATGAAAAATGAAGATTGCCATGGTAAAGATGATGGAAGATAAGTGATATCCAGAGATATAAAGTTTCAATTTTCAAAATTATCTGTCAACCCTTGAAAAGCATTGTTGATGGTAAGATTGAAGGAACCCGTGGACGAGGAAGACCTAAAAGAGTATGGGACTTGGGACAATGACCTTGTAGAATGGTTGGGAAGGACGTTTAAGGAAATTCAGGAGCTGGCAGTAGACAGAACATCCTACCGAAGTGCAATCTTCTCGGTATTGACCACCAGCAATCATGCTGACGCCACAGTCGCCACACATGAATGAATGAATGAATATATCAATTTTATATGAGCCAGCCCAATACATAGCTTGGAGGGTAGCGTGTCTGCCTTGTAAGCGCTAGGTCGCGTGTTCCTGTCCGGAGCGGGTTTTATCCCTTTGCATTCCGCGAGCAGCAACCAGTAGAAACGAGAACACATTGTTGCCAACTGGATTGACCCCGGTGGGATGAAAAATGAAGATTGCGATGGTAAAGTTGATGGAAGATAAGTGATATCCAGAGATATAAAGTTTCAATTTTCAAAATTATCTGTTAACCCTTGAAAAGCATTGTTGATGGTAAGATTGAAGGAACCCGTGGACGAGAAAGACCTAAAAGAGTATGGGACATGGGACAATGACCTTGTAGAATGGTTGGGAAGGACGTTTAAGGAAATTCAGGAGCTGGCAGTAGACAGAACATCATACCGAAGTGCAATCTTCTCGGTATTGACCACCAGCAATCATTCTGACGCCACACATGAATGAATGAATCAATTTTATATTAGCCAGCCCAGTACATAGCTTGGAGGGTAGCGCGTCTGCCTTGTAAGCGCTAGGTCGCGTGTTCCTGTCCGGAGCGGATTTTATCCCAAACAGATAAGGTTCGTTCTCGGAACGGCTGGCTGTCTCCTATCCTGTCTTCCCTCTCTCTTCGCTTTCGGGACGATAAGACCTCAGCAGTTACAGTTCCCTCTATCGAACCTCAAGTTTAGCTGTAAGTTCAATTTAGAAAAGTTGCAGGATACCTATTTCATTCGATGATAAATGGGCAGAAACACAATCAACTATACCTACCTGATGATGAGATTTGATACTTAAGTAATAGCTACTGCTATTAACAATAGGTATTACCTGCTACTGTCTTACCATCGTACCACTAACTGTCAGCTGTAAGTTTAGGTTAGAAAAGTTTCAGAATACCTATTTCATTCATTGATAAATGAGCAGAAATGCAACAATACCTGGTGATGGGATGCTTCGTTTGTTTGTGCGCAAGCGTTTCTGCGCATTTTGACGTGAAATCTGACGTCACAACTCTTTGAACTTTTTTATTAGAACGACAATTAAAAATTAAATTTTCGAACTTTTAAAGTTACTTTTTCCGAGTTTTGACCTCAGATTTGGATTTTTCACAACTTTTTACGTAGGAATCGACCTTTTATAAAATACATATTTTCCCAATTGCAACTGCTCCATTAGAAGGTTTGTATTATAACTAGTACTACTGGTAGGGTGGTAGGTACACTATTTACCTGTAAATAAATCTACAGAAAATACATCGGGGTAAGTACATACTTACATAGTACCTATACTGAAGAAAAATTCAAATAAAACGTCACATTTACGAAGTGAACTCAGTTAATCAAATGTCAATAAATAATTAACCACCTACCTCTCAATAAGAGGTAAGTAAGTATAAATACCTAGGTACCTACATACCTGTCTTGCAGTTAAAAAAGGTAATAATAATAATAAAACAAGTAGGTAGGTATTCCAGTGTGATAGTAATTAAATAATAGAGGCAATTTACCTAATTAAGAAATCTATTATGTCATAATGAATAGGTAGATATGTATTAGTTTTACAATTATTATTCAGCCATGTATGATTTAGGCCCGGTTCATAAGATGCCAACCTGGTTGTACTATCAGAAGCAAGTAGGTCCCTACTACTAAGTACTAACTAAACCTTCAAAACCTTGAAGTAAATTACCAGTCTAAACAGATAAGGTTCGTTCTCGGAACGGCTGGCTTTCGCCCGTCCTGTCTTCGTTATCTCCTCGCTTTCGGGACGATAAAACCTTAGCGATTACAGTTCCCTCCATCAAACCTCTAGGAAAAAAATAAATAATAAGGGAAGGGAAGTTCTAATTGAACTCCTTTTTCATTATTGTTGTTTCCTCGAATTCTCCACACACACACACACACACACACACACACACACACACACACACACACACACACACACACACACACACACACACACACACACACACACACACACACACACACACACACACACACACACACACACACACACACACACACACACACACACACACACACACACACACACACACACACACACACACACACACACACACACACACACACACACACACACACACACACACACACACACACACACACACACACACACACACACACACACACACACACACACACACACACACACACACACACACACACACACACACACACACACACACACACACACACACACACACACACACACACACACACACACACACACACACACACACACACACACACACACACACACACACACACACACACACACACACACACACACACACACACACACACACACACACACACACACACACACACACACACACACACACACACACACACACACACACACACACACACACACACACACACACACACACACACACACACACACACACACACACACACACACACACACACACACACACACACACACACACACACACACACACACACACACACACACACACACACACACACACACACACACACACACACACACACACACACACACACACACACACACACACACACACACACACACACACACACACACACACACACACACACACACACACACACACACACACACACACACACACACACACACACACACACACACACACACACACACACACACACACACACACACACACACACACACACACACACACACACACACACACACACACACACACACACACACACACACACACACACACACACACACACACACACACACACACACACACACACACACACACACACACACACACACACACACACACACACACACACACACACACACACACACACACACACACACACACACACACACACACACACACACACACACACACACACACACACACACACACACACACACACACACACACACACACACACACACACACACACACACACACACACACACACACACACACACACACACACACACACACACACACACACACACACACACACACACACACACACACACACACACACACACACACACACACACACACACACACACACACACACACACACACACACACACACACACACACACACACACACACTCACACACACAATTACACTCGCATTCGTACTTGCACCCCGTGTCCGCCCGCGCGCAACGGCCCCGGCGCCCACCCCCGCTTCAAGGTGTTGAGAAGGAAGGTGTTGGTAGTGAGTGACAGGCCTAAGGAGTTTGTAGCGTTATAGTCACAACTATGAGGAGGCAAGTAATGTGTCAAATGAGGGACTGCTGTAGCAGTTAGCGCATTAAGTTCACCCGTTTTCAACAGACTAATGAAGTTAGCTAAAGTTGCCAGGTCGTGAACTGATGGCTGTTCCCAACCCCTCTCAGGCTTATTCCATAGATTTTTTTGTCGAACGTTTCTTGGAGTGCGGAACCTGTTGTAAATTTCAAAAATCTACAACCGATTACATTACCTCCCTTCCCATAGGATAAGGAAAGTAAAAAGTACCTACAACAATGGGGTGGTTTGTTATTTATAGCTTGAGCTTGTCTGTCGTCTACTCGGATTTTTTGACCAGTAGACATGGGTTCGTCTCCCTTATAGAGGAGTCTAAAATATTTAACAAAGAACTCATATGTGTATACCTACATGGGTAGGAAATCATTTGATTTGATCATAAATTTATTACCTACATATTTGTGGAGAGTCGAGTGAAGAAGAAGAAAAGAAGGAAACATTCTACACTTCTTGCAGTCGAACCCGGAACCTCTGGATTGCAAGTCCAGTATGATACGGATTAGAACCTCCAATTAAGTCTCGTACCATTAGGTCTTTAGTATAAAAGGTACCTACCTTATAATATCTTATAGTTAGCTTACTGACTTACTCCTGCAATCAGGCACCTACCTTATTGATTTACTCTTACAATTTATAATTTCATACCTACACATGACTATAGTGTGTCCAGATCAATGTGACAGCAAAAAAATAGGCATTGTTGCCAAACATGTCACAATATGTGCAATGGTAGAGAATCTCTAAAAGGGGAAGCTATATTGCACAGTGCTTCCTCCGACAATGAAACAAAGTCAGGTAAGGCGATATGCACCTTACCTGTTCTGGAATCCAACCTCTGAACTTAGAGCTACCTCTGCATTTTAGAAGAGAGAGTTTATCAAAAATAGACCTTTACCTGAATTGCAACAATGTAAGGATTTCCTGCAATCTGATTGGTTCCTTCATTTTGGGTTGATGACTCATTGCTGTCACATTGATCTGGATGAACTATAAAAACTATAGTCCTTTCTTCTTCTTTTCCTAAATCCTTCCTTCTTCTACGTCTATTCTTTATTTATAGAGGTATGCTACGTTTCCTTCTTGGGAAAATCCAATTACAGACAATTAATGAAAGGGAGTAAGTGGAATTTATTAAAGTCGTGAACGCATTAATCAGTGAAACTTGTAACCTACCTAAGACAGGACTTCACACTTTCAAAGGTAAATTCGAAATTCCAAGTTACACCCAAGAAATTAATTGATCATAGCACTTTTTTGTGAATAAAGGAATTAGGTATGAGTAATTTTTGTTTGACCTTTATCTTACAAATGTTGGTCTACGCTACGGAATACCGTTTACGCTTTCTTATTTTATGTCGCTTCTGTGATTCGAACCTTAGTCCCTTCATTTACCTACTTGGTTGTGAGTTCAATCGTTCAACAACTACACTACTGGGACTATGTAAATAAACAACAATAAGTTATAAAGGTAGGTTCAAAATATACCTAGGCAAATATAAATGCACATAAATAACCCAGATCAGCTACACATAACCCTAACTACCAATTGCATAGTACAATAATTCCAACAGTTGATATGGCATCGAGATCAATTCTACGGTATTAAAAGATTAAAAACCTAATGAATCCATCATTGATGGCATCCAGCCTGGTTGCATTTATGATCTGTGGTTTTCATTGATCTTACCAAATAGGTACCAAATCCACAGAAAGTGCCAGGTTGTTCTGAATACTATGAGTGAATCGAATACTCTTCAGTTTTGTAAGCGATGACGTCAGGTCTAAATTCCTTTTGGCGTATTCGTTTATACTTTATACCCGTGGGTGGATCAGAGGCTTAAAAGGGGAGAGGGAATGAATCGATCGAAATCAAAAGCGTTAATTTTTCACCTTCTAAAACTAAATGATTGGAACTTCTGTAATAGACATGACTTGGATGATAGCTTAACTTAAAAGGGGAGAGGGAATGAATCGATCGAAATCAAAAGCGTTAATTTTTCACCTTCTAAAACTAAATGATTGGAACTTCTGTAATAAACATGACTTGGATGATAGCTTATATCTGCCTTGCTGGGAAGGTTCCACAGAAATCTACAAACTTTTCCCACCTAATCTTATTAATGAGAGCGGTTTTCTGTTTGTGTGTAAGAGGTTGCCGTCTAAACGGTAAGTCGTGGAAACTTGAAATTTTGTACACAGGTTCATATTTTTATGGCAGTGGTTATAGGCTATGTTAAAATTTCCTAAAGCCAGCCGTGTGGTGTGGTGGGTGTGTGTGTGTGGTGGGTGTGTGTGTGTGATGGGTGTGGTGTGTGTGTGTGTGGTGAGCGATACAAAGTGCAAAGCTCGCGGGTATCCCGCTAGTTATGTATAAAATTCTAACTTGGAGCGTTGCTGAAATGAATTTGTTGAGGGTTCAGAAAAAAAAGAACGAATTTGTATGAACGCCTGGTATATTTCAAAATATGCAATGTGCACTACATTCCCCCCTTGGAACAACAACATAGACATAGTATCTCCCTATCTGTTAGATATCAGATTTTCTTACCTTGAGATCAATATTGGCTTCCTTGAGAGCAGAAGTGAGAGATCCCAAGTAATAAATGATGAGGATGAGAAGTATCAGTAGAGGTATGATGGTACCAGGGGAAGCTATGTAATCCAGAACCTGAGGATGAAGAAAACAGGACGTTATGTTTGTGCCCAATCTCATTTTCCTGATTCCTGAAGAGGCCATATTCTTTGTACGAATTTGCTCGTATTCTCAGTCTAGACTAGAGAATCCAATATAATAATTGCTACTTTGATTAGGAACACACTTCGGGATGGGGATTCCAAAGGCGTGTCCATAGGTACACTGGTACATACCTAGTCGACCTGTCATCGATCGATGTCGACTGAACCGTCCACACTGCCTCGATAACATAAATTCAGCTCGTCGATCGACTAAGTTTAGACTCACCAGACACAGATCTGTAAAAACTCTACATACTATTATAGGTTTGGCTTTTTAGACGGCACACGGCGCGGCGTAGCACGACTCCGCATTACTCAAAATTACTCTACTCCGCATTACTCTACTACGCTTTCAATGTACGGCAGGCGTTATAAACATCAAAGAAAGGAGTATTACTTACTTTCTGAATTGAGATTTTATTTAGGACCAGGCCTACATTCTCAACAACTACTTTAAAGTGGTTCATTTATCGGTGTTTTTCATGAATGTGGTCTTATGCTTATGTAACTAAAACTTACTTTGTTTGTATTGTGAATGTTTTTATCTATTTTCTTCAACCAATCTTAAAAAGCCAACTTACCGTGTCACCTGTTTCAGACAAGTGTTCCAAGAAAAACGTGTAGAGATTGACCACTTGCAGAACCATGATCCTGGAATAAAAGATTAGACGAATTTAATGATTTATCATCGATCAATAGTGCAAAATTTACACCAGAATAATATTATAATCTTTACTGCTTGGTTTAATGGGTTGTTTTTCAATAAGGGAGCTTTTCAGGTTGTATGTTTTCATCAGTGGCCACCCGGAAAGGCGGAAGTTGGCTAAGTGGAAGAGCACACTGAGAGTCCTACCTTAAAACCTTCAAAAATTCAACACTCACCTTCGTGGCACAAGCTCTGCTTTTACTATACCATTATATACGAATTATACCATTACCATTTATACGAATACGAATTTATACGAATACCATTACGGGTATACCATTTATACGAATTTTGTATGATGTTGAAATCCGCCCCGGGCGGGAATCGAACCCGCGGCCTAGCGCTTACAAGGCAGACGCACTACCAACTAAGCTAACTAGGCTGGCTAGTGTAAGTGGTTTGGTAGAAGGAAATGTAACCACTAAAGTCTTATCGTTCCGACAGCGAAGAGAGTAGGAAGACGGGATAGGAGAAAGTGAGCCTTTCTGAGAACGAATCTTATCTGATTAGGACAAAGTTCGCCCCGGAATCGAGCCCGCGACCTAGCGCTTACAAAGCAGACGCACTACCTCCAAGCTAGCTGAGCTGTTAATTTTATTTTCAATTGTGATTTGCGAAGTCTGTTCTTTCCTTTTATAGATAAAAGCTGAGCCATCTGTCCTCAACTGTAAATTGTTAGACCAGCCACTCACTATCAGGTAGATCTGACCTACGTGATCAGGTCCGCCTGTCAGGCCTACCTGATTGTTAGTGGCTGGCCTTTATAATGAAGACTAAAATAAAATACTTACCAGATTCATTGCCATCTTCAGAGAATCGAACCTTGTCCATCTTGCATCTATCCACCGGACCAAACCTCACTGAGAGACTCCGAGTGTTCTTGCATTTCTGGAACAGAAATTCCAGCTTACGACTGAATTCACACTCTAAAGGTGTAAAGTGTAGACTTCTGGTATCAAGAAAAAGTACTGTAAACCTCAGGAATTGAGCCAATAAGGTCTTCCTGACCTATCAAACTGTAAAACTTACTCCGAAAATAAGCCTAAAAGAGGTTCCCTAAGGCCCGATCAAGCCCAAATCTAATGACCAAATTTCACTTCTTAAAAAACCATCAATTCCCAGTCGTGCTGTGAAAAGTAAAAATTCTTCCCACCTACCTGATCTACACTCGTTTGCTACCAAAAGCAATAGAGGACGAAAAAATGCGAAAAACAGTGGAAACGGAGGAATCCCGCTCAGAAAAATGAAAAAAATCACAAAAAGTTCTAACTTTATGGGCGGCACATTATCTAAACTAGTAAATCTGAATGTGGTGCACACAAACATCATAACACAAACACCTAGCATGAAAACATACCCCAGAACACCTTGGGGTGAGATAACAAACTGCTAGTTGGCATGCACGACTTTTATGATAAACGCTGAGGGGCAAGCACACAACTCTTTGGAAAAACTAGTGAAACATTACTCATAGAAAATACCTACTAAATAGTGAACAAGCAGGGTACGTCCCTCCGGGAATTTTTTAGCCCGTAGTGATTAGAGAAAATAAGTACCTATGTACCTACCTAATTTGTTTAATATTCAGTTTATTATTATTCTTGATTTGATTTTTTGATTTTACTTTCATGTAATGATTTAAAATCAAGACCAGAGCCCGTGCTCCCTTTATTCCCAATATAATGTTCAAGTCACCCATCCATTTATTGGCCTTCCTCGGCGTTGGAGACTAGAGCCCGTTCTCCCTTTATTCCCAATATAAGGTTTAAGTCACCCATCCATTTATTGGCCTTACTCGGCGTAGCTTTACATAGATGACGCTAAAACCGGTCTTAAATGATCGACTGAAGTGTTATCTAAAACTTTCTCGCTTTGAGTTCATAGGTAGTCCCGACAAATTTCGAGATCAGAGCTCATTTGTGTGAGAGAGGAAAATCAAAGGAACCTTATAAAAGTGTACTGCAAATTATAAAAGTACAATATTCGTGCTAGGTTGGTACAAACACTATTCCAAATCTGTCTCTTCATCTTATCCTTTGTCCTACCTCCTCCTTCTTCTTCTCCTTCCGCTATCTTAATTCTCTCCTTTGTTTCTTCTCCTTGTCCTCCTCCTCCTTCTTCTTCTTCTCCTGAGAATAAATATTCCCGGATTCCCGCCCGGCGCGAACTTTGTCCTAAACAGATGAGGTTCGTTCTCGTCGGAACTTTCCAGCTTTCTACTATCCTGTCTTCCTTTTCTCTTCGATTTCGGGACGACAAGACCTTCGTTCTTACAGTTCCCTCTATCACACCTCTTCATTTTCCTTTCTACCTAGTCAAGTTGAAGTTAGTCAGGGTAAGTTGGGTCATTGGGTAAGTTGGGGTAAGTTGGGTCATTGGTACAAATAAAGCCCACTTTTTTTTTTCACTTTCAGACTAAACTAGGGGAGAGAAGGCCAATAAAGGTCCTCGTTACAGAAATCCTTTTAGATCTACAAATAAGCTTAGTAAAAAAAAAGAGTAAAAAAATGAAAGGAAGAAAAAAATCCCACCATAATCATAAAAAAGCCGTTTTGACTCAAAGAGGGGGCGAAGGGAAGGAAATTTGAAGAGAGGGAGGAAAGGGGGAAAAGTGGAAGGGATTTTGTGTAGACATTGAAGAACAGCGAGAGTGTCATAGAAATAGAGGAGGGGAGGAATATAAAGGTGTGGGATAAAAGAGTTGTCGGGGAAAAAGGCGGGGGAAAAATACTTAAAACTATTATACGGCTGTTAAACATGACACTTCTTCGGGAAGGGAGGGTGGGAGGAAAAATAGGGGGAAATATATATTGAAAGGGATTTTTTATCCCCCCTTCTTTTTTCCGTGGAGGCATGTTCATGTGAAAAGATTTTTTCCCCGTAAAAGAAAAAAGCTTTTTATATGTGTGAATGAAAATGTTCCGCCTATTCTTGGCAGGTAGATTTAGGGGGTTGCACCTTCAAGGGACTTTCCAAGTCTGAATCAATCATTTGCATGATACAAATTTCTTGACCCCACCGGGAATCGAACCCGGGTCTCCCGCGTGCAAGGCGAGCGCAGTGACCACCACGCCATGGGAGCTGACTGTGAACTGTTTATGGAGACCTCACTCGCTCATATTTAGGTACTTACAGTACTTTTTGGAAAAAAGCCTTGAAGTCCTAATAAAACGAATCCGAAATTTCTGAAAGAGAAGGGACAAAGAAGAAGAAGAATGAGGAGGAGGAGGAGGAGGAGAAGAAGAAGGACTAAAAAATCTCAGAAAAAGTCTCGAAATGAATGTTAAGAGAGGGACGAGAGAAATGTTAATGTTTCTAATAGGATGCCAGAACATTTAGAAAATCTGGAAGAGAAGGAATGCGGGGAGGGAAAAAGGGAGAAGAGGGGGAAAAAAATCTCCCTCAGAGGTGTGGGAAAAAAATACAAAAAACAAAAAATACAAAGGGGGAGAGGGAGGAAGAGGGATGAGGTTTATAATGTAATATTTTTGGCTGAGTTGACAATCAGGGCCCTGTGTTACATTCTACAATTTCACTTCTTCTTCTTCTTCTTCTTCAGTTTCAAAATATGAGTGTTTCATCTCCTTTTTACTTTCCTTATTTACAGTTGAACCTGTCTAAGTGGGAACCCAAGGGACCGGCAAATTTTTCCCACTCATCCTGGTTTCCCACTTAGACGAGTCCCACTTAGACAGGTTCGACTGTATTTCGTATGAATTTTCCCAATAAAACAACTGCCATCCACATTAGACTCATGTCGTGGCATGCCCATCCCGTAGTATATTTCTCATCAGATGTGCGATAAGAGACACACTACTTCCCATTTAGGTGCTGAAAGTAATCCGTTGAAATCGCTGAAATATTTGAAATCAAAAAAGTTTTTTTTTTTCAACTCTGAGAATCAAACCTTTTATTATCTTAAAGCAACAAAAAATACGACTTCAAGAAACTTTCCTTTGGAGGAAACTTCATATTAAAAAATAAGAAAAAAGGGGTTTCTTATGTTTTTTCCATTTTTTAGGTAAGGGGTTATTTTAAATTTAGAACTGTATTTTGAAGAATAAACAGGGTTGGTCCCAGGGGGGTTTAAATGGTCCGAATTTGCCCCCGGCCCTAGGCCCTTCGAGAGGTGACCTAGAATTAGTATTCCCTAATAATTTAGTTACAACTAAGTTGTGTTTTCCTTTCGAAGTTTCTTCTCTTCTGAAGGTCCCCTCCTTTGGTGTTATAGTGCCTTTACTAAAGAGGGGAAACCAGCGTCAGGAAAGGGATAATTGCGAAAAGGAAATACAACGAAAATTGTCACGAGGAGAGGCCCATTGTGGGAATTGTCTCCGGGGCCCAGCTAGACTTTATTTTGCTATGATCGGCCCTGGGAAATTTTCACAAAAACAGGGAAAAAATGTAGAAAGGAAACGAAAATTATGGCAGTAGAAGCAGACTATAAGGAGAGGGAGGGAATTTTTGATTTATTCATTGAGTTATTGCACGGGATTTTCCTGGTGCATAGAACGTTGAGGGAGGGGAAAGAGGGATTTTTTTTTAACTGATATTGGAGAAATTTGGGATTCAGCAAAAAATGAGACTAGGTATCTTCTGATAGATTTTATTGGCTGTCAGTAGTTCAGTGAACTGTCTATAAAAAATAAAATAACCTTAAAGCAACAAAAAATACGACTTCAAGAAACTTTCCTTTGGAGGAAACTTCATATTAAAAAATAAGAAAAAAGGGGTTTCTTATATTTTTTTAGGTAAGGGGTTACTTTAAATTTCGAACTGTATTTTGAAGAAAAAACAGGGTTGGTCCCAGGGGGGTTTAAATGGGCCGAATTTGCCCCCGGCCCTGAACCCTTCGAGAGGTGACCTAGAATTAGTATTCCCTAATAATTTAGCTACAACTAAGTTGTTTTTTCCTTTCGAAGTTTTTTCTCTTCTGAAGGTCGTTTCCCCTCCTTTGGTGTGATAGTGCCTTTACTAAACCATAAGGGAAAAAGAGGGGAAACCAGCTTCAGGAAAGGGAAAATTGCGAAAGGGAAATACAACGAAAATTATTGTCACGAGCAGAGGCCCATTGTGGGAATTATCCGCGGGGCCCAGCTAAACTTTTTTTTGCCATGATCGGCCCTGGGAAATTTTCACAAAAAAGGGAAAAAAACGTAGAAAGAAAACGAAAATTATGGCAGTAAAAGCAGACTATAAGGAGAGGGAGGGAATTTTTGATTTATTCATTGAGTTATTGCACGGGATTTTCCTGGTGCATAGAACGAGGAGGGAGGGGAAAGAGGGATTTTTTTTTTAAACTGATATTGGAGAAATTTGGGATTCAGCAAAAAATGAGACTCGGTATCTTCTGATAGATTTTATTGGCTGTCAGTAGTTCAGTGAACTGTTTATGGAGACCTCACTCGCTCATATTTAGAGGTACGTACAGTACTTTTTGGAAAAGAGTCTTGAAGTCCTAATAAAACGAATCCGAAATTTCTCCATGTTTGAAAATTCAAACGCAACCAAGGATCTAAGAGAGAGAAAAGATATTCGCCTCTTTTGTGGCAGTTTTGTCTGAAAAGAAAGGACAAAGAAGAAGGAGGAGGAGGAGGAGGAGAAGAAGAAGGACAAAAAAATCTCAGAAAAAAGTCTCGAAATGAATGTTAATAGAGGGACGAGAGAAATGTTAATGTTTCTAATAGGATGCCAGAACATTTAGAAAATCTGGAAGAGAAGGAAAGCTGGGAGGGAAAAAGGGAGAAGAGGGGAAAAAAAAAAATCTCCCTCGGAGGTGTGGGAAAAAATACAAAAAACAAAAAAATACAAAGGAAAAAAAAAGTACAAAAATTGGAGGTGGAGAGAAAAGATGCATTGATACGATCGGCGAGCTTAATTTTTTTCTTCCGTTAATTCTTTGTAAATAAAAAATCTGAAGAAAAAAAAATCTGAAGAAAAAAATAATAATAAAAAAAATCAGAGTCAAAAGTTAAAAAAAAAAAGGAAAAAATCAGGCCTTGTGAAATTAAGACTTTTTTTCGCCTTCCGACATAAATTATCTGTATTTCTTTCTCACTGTTCATTTTGGTGTTCTCTTTTTCTTCATTTTGTGCGTTGGGAATATTGGTTTGTTATTTAAATACATTTTTTTCCAAGTCTACTAAGGAGGTAGGTACATTCGTAAGCTACCCCTTTGCACTCCAAATTTCGACTTCCACCTTTAGTTTATAAAAGGCGCTATCAGAAAGTTATTCTGAAAGGTACGGCGCCTGCCTTGTAAGGTCGCGGGTTCGATTCCCTTTTCCACCCGAGGCGAACTTTATCCCAGATAAGGCTCGTTCTTTCTCCTATCCTGTCCTTCTTCTCACTTCGATTTGACGATAAGACCTCCGTTGTTACAATAGATCAGTTGCGCTTAGACTTGGGTGATGTTTCAAAGTCATAGAGCAGGAAAAATGAGGACCAACGGAATTTTTCTTTTTCTTCTACACCCGAAATCGAAGAGAGAAGAACGACAGGACAGGAGAAAGCCAGCCGTTCCGAGGACAAAGGGTGCAATAGCCCTATACACTAAACTCTGCACACAGGAATGTCGTTAGAAAAGTCCAACATTTCAATGTAATGTACAAAGATTTCAATGTAATGTACAAGGACAAACCTTAACTGTGTAACGTAAAGTTCGCCCCGGACGAAAATCAATTCCACGACCAAATCAAAGCACTTGCTTACAAGGCAGACCAAACTTCTTTGCCAACTAGGCTGGAAGTATTTTCAAGTTGTGTGTTTTTGGTTGAGAAATCTTCAACGAATTTACACCCAACCCAAATAAGGTAGAAACTCGTGCGGATAAAGCTGTTTCCACACATAGTGAACCCCGTCGATCAACGCCCTATGAAACCGTACACTGCCTTGACAGCATAGATTCACCTCTTCACCCCGTCGATCGGCGGGGTCGACAATGTGTGGACACAGCTTAAAGCCAAAAGGTACGAAAGAAATAAATGGACTTTTCATAAAAAAGTTAGAACTTACTCTCCTGAACTGGTGGTGAACACAGAAGAGCGACGTCTACTAGTGTTACTGAATTCCTCAGGGGAGAATGAAGACCGGGATCTCCTTTTGGAGGAAGCTCTGCGGAGTATAATAGCACTCACGGAAGCAGAATAGTCATCTTCTGAAAGTTGAGGAAGCAAGACTTTGACGTCACGGCATACGCTCCCGTAGGCGATGACGTCATAATTTATGAATCCCGCTTCGTTTGTTTGTGCGCAAGCGTTTCTGCCCATTTTGACGTGAAATCTGATGTCACAACTATTTGAACTTTTTAAATAGAACGGCAATTAAAAATTGAATTTTCGACCTTTCAAAGTTCTTTTTCGGAGTTTTGACATCAGATTTGGATTTTTCACTACTTTTTACGTAGGAATCGACCATTTATCAATAATATTTACCCATTTGCAACTGATCTATTCGCTCTATCAAACGTCTTTAAAAGAAAACCCCGTTGAATATGGAAATTCCTGTGAAACTTTTTTTGAGGGAATTTTGAGCGAAGATTTGCCTGTTAATGATTTGTGTTGCCCTTTCTTTGATTTTGCATTTTTTTTTCCTTCTGCCTTCAATAAATTGGTAAAAGTGTTATATCCATTCTTCTTTCCTGCTAAATATCCCTTTCTCCCTCTAATTCCAGAGAGAGAGAGAGAGAGAGAGAGAGAGAGAGAGAGAGAGAGAGAGAGAGAGAGAGAGAGAGAGAGAGAGAGAGAGAGAGAGAGAAATTTAAACCAAGAATAATTAAATTCAATTTTTGAATAATTCAACGATTGTATCGCTCTATCTTTCGATCCAATAGTCAGAATTTCTCAGCTTTCTTCTCTCTCTAATTGCATCAGAGGCTATCCTTTTTCTAACTCCATTTTTTTTTTTTTTTTCTAGAATCAACAAAGTGATTAAAACCAGAATCTCATACATATTTTAATTCTCGCTCTTTTTTATTTTATTTTATTCAATGTATCATTATCTGTAATTCTTTATTGAAGCATCAGAATTACGTGCACGAAAGAAAATGCGCCTCCCTTTTTTTTTGTGGTTTTTTTTTTAGGTGTTTTTTTAAAAAAAAAAAAAAAAAAAAAAAAAAAAAAAAAAACTGAACAAGAACAAAGACTAGAAATTTGCTGACTTAAAATGATAGGCACCTTACAAACTTTAAAATAGGTACCTAAGTAAAAAATAAACAGGTAAAGCTTGGATTTGAACCACAGACCTCTAAGTTATGAATCTCATATCGTAGCAATTACACTGCTGCGACTTTTAAAAAATTTAGAACTCCTGTTAGGCTAACAGACAGCTAAGTTCCAATTAATTTGTATTGGCTTAACAGGGCTGTTAAGCTAACGGGCTGTTAGGGACTGGAAAGAAGGTTGGTGAAATCCACCAATACTCTTACATACAATACAAAGTACGTACTTACGTATGGGTAGCTTTATAATTTCATACTTATAGCTCTCCCCACATAGGTACTTATATTACTTATATGTATGTCTCCCTTTTCAGCAAATTGTCTTTTAGTATAATCACTTCTTCATTTCCTTCTTCTCCTCCTCCACCTCCTCTTTCTCCATCTCCTCCAAGTCTTCTTCCTTCTCCTCCTCCTGCTTCTTCTTATCTTTCTTATATTCTTTTGCTTATTCTTCTTTTCCTCCTCCTCCTCCTCCTCCTCCTCTTCAACACATAATAAATACTTCGAACTACTTCGCGAAACATTTTAAATACTCTCATATTATTACCCCTTTACCTCTTCCTCCCTCTCCTTCCTTTTTCTCTTCCCCTCTCCTCCCTTCCTCCCCCACTTTACCATATAACACGACTTTTGGAACGGTTTCAAAAATATTAATATTATTATTGTTATTATCAGGGAAAAGGGGAGGGAGGAGGAGGAGGAGGAGGAAGAACGTTTTAAAAAGTTTTTGTCTCTTTGTCACAGCGATGAGTTTTCATATATGAGGGAATATCTGGTGAGACCATCACACGACTTTCTATTACACTGCGGCAATAGGTACAGAAAATCAATTTCTGCGGATAATACCTTGAGAAAGTATAGGTATACACTATTTCATTGTTCTAAGTCTAAGCCAATGGCTTCATCTCGAGATACTTTTCATATTTTACGTTAAATACACATTTTCCTCTTTGTAATCTTCAAGTATCGGGGGAATTTACATAGTACACATTTCGGGGGAGTTTACCATTTGAGATGCAGGTAGTCGATTTCATTTTCGGGGGAATTTACATCCGGAAATGAGGACCCTTGAAAAAATCGGGGGAATTCACATACAGCCAAGAACTCGGGAGACCCAAAAAGGGATGGTCCACCCGGATTTCCCGATTTTGATTTGAACCGATTTCAATAGGTACTCTCTTTATACATGGTATTCACTAGTTCACTAGATTTAGCCTCAATTTACTCGTATAGGTAATAGAAAGTAAAAACTATGTATGAAAAGTGAGTGTGTGTGTGTGTGTGTGTGTGTGTGTGCTTGGGAAAGCGACTTCCTGAGCTTTCACTGGAGGAGAGGAGGAGGAAAAGGGGAGAGGGAGGAAGAGGGATGAGGTTTATAATGTAATATTTTTGGCTGAGTTGACAATCAGGGCCCTGTGTTACATTCTACAATTTCTTCTTCTTCTTTTTCTTCTTCTTCTTCAGTTTTAAAATATGAGTGTTTCATCTCCTTTTTACTTTCCTTGTTTACAGTCGAACCTATCTAAGTGGGAACCCAAGGGACCGGCAAATTTTTCCCACTTATCCAGGTTTCCCACTTAGACGAGTCCCAGTTAGACAGGTTCGACTCTATTTCGTAGCAATGAATTTTCCCAATAAAACAACTGCCATCCACATTAGACTCATGTGGTCTGTGTCGTAGCATGCCCACCTCGTAGTATGTCTCTCATCAGATGGACGAGAAGAGACACAATACTTCCCATTTAGGTGCTGGATCAACACGAGAACACCCAGAAAGGCAGAAAGTAATCCGCTGAAATATGTATTTGAAATTGAAAAAGTTTTTTTTTTCAACTCTGAGAATCAAACCTCTCGTAGTATGTCCTTCACGAGATGGGCGATAAGAGACACACTACTTCCCATTTAGGTGCTGGGTCAACAGGAGAACACCAGAAAGTAACCCGTTGAAATCGCTGAAATATGTTTTTTTTTTTAAAGAGGTTTGACAGAGGGAACTTTAACTGCTATGGTCTTATCGTCCCGAAATCGAAGAGAGAAGGAAGACAGGATAGGAGAAAGCCAGCCGTTCCGAGAACGAACATTATCCCATCAGGATAAAATCCGCCGCGGGCGGGAATCGAACCCGCGGCCTAGCGCTTACGAGGCAGACGCACTACCAACTAAGCTAACTAGGCTGGCAATCAAACCTTTTATTTACTAACCTCAAATAGCAAAATATGTACCTTACTCCTCCTTTGGCTCCGGCCCTGGTATAGGAGAAACATCTCTTAGAAAACAAGTAGACGAGGAGTGGAGGAATAGGAAAAGGAAATGAGCAGTGAAGGATGACAGGGGGGGAAGGAGAAAAATAGAAAGAGTTGATAAAAAGACGGAGGAGGAGGAGGAGGACGGGTAGGAGGAGGTGGAGAAGAATCTAGAGGAGGAGAAGAAATAAAGAGTTGATAGTACGATGAAGGAAAAGGAGGAGGAGAGGGAGAAGGAAGAGGAGAAGGAGGAGGAGAAGGAAGAGGAGGAGGAGAAAGAAGAGGAAGAGACTCTTCATTATCTCATATTGTTCAAGTTGAGTTCTATTCGCAAAGAAGAAGAAATATTTTTCCTTGTAATAATACTTACACTTACCAGAAAACCCGTTTTGGTAAAAGAAGAAGGAGGAGAAGAAGAAAAAGAAGAAGTAGAAGAAGAAGAAGAAGAAGAAGAAGAAGAAGAAGAAGAAGAAGAAGTAGAAGGAGAAAAGAAGATTTCGATTTTTATTAAAATTCGAAACAGCCATACATAATTTTGTTTGAAACAATGTACTTATACGAGAAAAAGAAAGACGAAGACGAAGAGAGAGAGAGAGAGAGAGAGGAAGACAAAGAGAGAGAGAGAGAAAGAGGAAGACAAAGAGAGGGGATGATGAAAAAAAAAAAAAAAAAAAAAAAAACTAGGACAAAACGAGCTGCTGGTTTTTAACTTTCCTTCTTTCGGCGTGTACTCAAACTCTTGAGAAGCCTGGTTGAAATCTGAAGTAAAAGATAAGGAAGCAATGAAAGCTTGAAAAACCGTGAACTGTTCAACAAGGGCTACTTGTAAAATAAACAAATTAGTTTAATCTGACTTACCTGTTAAACGGGTCCCAGGAATTTCAGCAATTTCGGGAATGTCCTAGCTTCTGGATTTCAGTTGTCAGAATGAAGCGATGTTTGGGACGGATCCTGGTAAAAAGACCTTTAATTTGATATATAGGTCGACCAGGTTTGGACAAGTCCTTCTATGGGAACAGACAGACAGACTGACAGACGAATACAATAGTCCGTCCCTTATACCTTTTTATTACTATTGTAATAATAAAGGAAGGACGGACTAAAAACGATTCCTAGAAATGAACAACAGCGTACAGACGTAAAACAATGTAGAAAGAAGGAGGAGGGAGGAGGAGAACAAGACAACAAGTTAGAGGAAGGGGATGAAGTCGAAGATGAATAAAAAGGGGTAGAAGGAGGAGGAAGAGGAGAAGAAGCAGAGGAGGGAGAAGAAGAAGAATAATAATAATAAGAAGAAGAATAAGAAGAAGGAAGAGGAAGAGGAAGAAGAAGGAAGAGGAAGAAGAAGAAGAAAAAGAAGAAGAAGAAGAAGAAGAAGAAGAAGGAAGAGGAAGAAGAAGAAGAAGAAGAAGACGACGAAGAAGAAGAAGAAGAGGAGGAAGAAGAAGAAGGAAAAATGTCAGCGACTATACAAAGTAACAGACAACTTCCCAACAGATAATATTGATGTTAAGCAACGTCCTGCATGGTTGACTCTTGGAATGGTGACCAACTGGGCACATCTCGCACTAAACTGTCCCTTTCGGGGTGCACTCAGTCCCTTGGCAACTTGTGAAATAAAATTAATAACTTTTAGCGTCATGATACTAATGAATTGACAATGGGGAAGCTCCACCCATGACATTTGAGTGAGGACATTACACAGGTTTATAATTACCTCTTGGAATTAGCACCCCACAGGCACCCTCTTACTACCGCTTGGACAATAGTACCTACTCACTATTACGGACACTATTGTAGTTCAGTAAACTTTAGAACTCACTAAGAAAAAGGGCCCGTCTAGTCTTGTCTTGTCCCCTATAAACCCCGTTAGGATCAAAATCGAAAGAAAATTTTTCGTCGGCCACTCACTATCAGGTAGATCTGACAGGCGTACCTGGTCAGGTCTACCTGATAGTGAGTGTGCTTATCAAGTACATATCAGGTATCAGGTAGATCTGACAAGTACGCCTGTTAGATCTACCTGATAGTGTGTGTGTGTGCTCATCAGGTATACCTGACAGGTACACCTGATCAGGTTCGCCTGTGATATCTACCTGATGGTGTGTCTGTGCTAATCAGGTATCAGGTAGACCTGACAGGTTCGCCTGTCAGGTCTACTTGATAGTGAGTGGCTGGGTTTAGAAAACTGTTCTGTCTACCGCGGCTGTTCTACTACCTAACCTCTTCTGGGCTTTCAAGATAGCAACGAGTGTCCATGATAAAGTAAGTCTAATTAATACTAATGAGTCTAAATGCACCCCTAAATTACAACGAAAAAATCTGTCTCTAAAGGGAATTGAACTCAAGATCTCCAGCTTGCAAGCCCTCTGTGATACTCACTGAGCTGTCCAGTGAATCTATGATCCGTTGGAACTTTGGACAAGAGTGAGCAAAATAATTAAATTAATTGTTTTCTTTTTTTTTCTCTCCAAATAACAAACTGTTGGGTGTGGTCTTTAAATTTCGTTGGATTTTCATTTCTAGTGAAAATTAGTTTCTTCAAGGCGGCTCTCTGCTGTGGGACTAAATGTTTGCTAAAGTTCTGCTATTCTACCATCTATCAAGCTTAAGTAACTTTATGATTTTCCTAATTATCCTATAAGCTATAAGTATTTGAATTGCGATTTTTTCGATACACTAGAGACAGACTTTTCAGCAATGATGGATTTTACACCTCGTCTTGTCTCTTACCAGATACCTACTACACACTCCTCACTTTTATAAATAATTAATCATTACAGATTTCAGTTTCAGTTTGGATACACAGTTCGATTTCAGTTTGGATTAGTAGGTAGTTGGTAACTAAGTGGAGCTAATTAGAGTGTTCTATTTTAAGTAGGTACTTATGTACCTCTTTATTGTCGGAAAATTAGCTTTTCACTTTCATTACACGAGCCGCCCATTTATTCAGAAACTTTCAATAGAAATTACCTACACATCTAGGAAAAAAAAAAAAAAATACACGCTCTAGAATTCCATGTTCTACAGATTGTTACAAACATTTCCATAGTGTCGTTTTCCACTTGCAAAATATCTACAACCTACAGTGCAATGGTCGAGCAGAATAGATGGGGGAAATGAGTGAATCATGGGGACGAATTGTGTGAACGCTTGGTATCTTTTAGGTATGCAATGTGCAACATTTTATTCAAAAGAAATAGTGGTGCATTGGCTTACACCAGTAACTTTGAATACACCAGTTCTTGACGTATCACTGATGTTAAGCAACGTTCCATGTGGTTGATATCTGTTCGGATGACCCTCTTTGAATGGAATGGAGCAGTTGCAAATGGGTAAAAATTATTAATAAATGGTCGATTCCTATGTAAAAAGTTGGGAAAAATCCAAATCTGAGGTCAAAACTCTGAAATAATAACTGTAAAAGGTCGAAAATTCATTTTTATTTTCCGTCATAGTCCTGAACTCTGACGTCAGACTTCAGGAGATGCGCAGAAACGTATGCGCACAAACATGAATTGCGCAGAAATGCATGCGCACAAACAGATTAATGT
>NW_007377948.1:60581-89871 GCF_000475195.1 Diaphorina citri | reverse complement strand
AAAAAAAAAATTAGGTAAAAAATTTATCCCAAAAAAAAAAAAAAAAAAAAAAAAAAAATCGATTACCCAGGTAAAAAGTTGTATCTCGAAAAAATCAATTAGGAAAAAAGTTATATCTCAAAATAAAAAATCAATTCCGTAAAAAGTTTTATCTAAGGAAAAAAAAAATCAATCTGGTAAAAGTTGTCTCTCACTTACCCCGGTATCCGCAATGAATTCTCCCACCGATATCGTAGCTCCTGCACAAACTCAAACCACACGTGAGCGAAAGACTTTGCCCCGCCCATCGAGTATAGAGCGTGCGAACTGCAGATTGCAAGTCTCCAGACTAGACCGTCCGGGGGACATGATTTGAGTCCGCTCAACCCCTCCTGGGGAAATGGATAAGAGAATAGAGGAACAATAGATAAGAAAATGGTGAAAAATACTTTCCTGATTCTAAGCGCTCTTTGGATAAGTATTTTTCGTTTGCCGTTTCTCTTGTCTTTGGCGGAGAAAGTTTTTTTTTTTTTCAAAATAAGGGAAGTGGGTTCAATTGGAAAGGAAGTCAGTTTTTCTTGTTGGCACTACTTACCTGAGTAACATCATCTTGCTTGATAATTTGACAACCTATGCTTTCCGAATACTCGTTCCTCTGAAACGAAATAAAAATAACAATAATAAATTCAGCTTATTCGAAAAATGGAAAGTCGATTTCTGTTTGGGTCTGACCAAAAGCTTGTTTTTATTTCTAGTCGCCAGCCTAGTTACTTTGGTAACGCGACTGTCTTGTAAGCGCTAGGCCGCGGGTTCGATTCCTACCCAAGGCAGATTTTATCCTGAACGAATAATGGGTCGAAAATTCGAGAGCGAGAAAATTGAGAAATCACATTGATTGAATAATGTTCGCTCTCGGAATGGCCGACTTTCTCCTATCCTGTCTTCCTTCTTCGTCGATTTCGGGACGATAAGACCTTATCAGTTACAGTTCCCTCTATCAAACCTCTTGCATTTATAATGAAACTCCTTGTTTCACCGTAACTTTTGATCAGTTTGCCCGCTTTAAATAAAATTTAGCAGACATGTTTACTTGATTACATTGTTTACCATACAGAGGATTTGTAAATGCAATTTCTTTGTGTTATGTCACAACTTTGGTGCTCACTGCAGCATTGTAGGATTTTTCCCAATACATATCTCAATAATCCTAACAACCAATGTTTACCTACCATGCTGGCACCGGTCGCTATGCGCATTTACATGTCATAGCTACTCATTTTCCTCACGAGGCTGAGTGGGCCCCGCAACAGCCAGTCACGGGATCAATCATTTGCATGATACAAATTTCTTGACCCCGCCGGGAATCGAACCCGGGTCTCCCGCGTGCAAGGCGAGTGCAGTGACCACTACGCCATGGGAGCTGACTTCGAGTTTAAAATCTGATTACAGCCCAACCCACAAGCTACCGCGACATCCACTTACCTCATCATGGAGTGACTTCTCATGAAGTGACGGCGACTCAGCATTTCTCAAACTCCCTGTTGCAGAATACGAAGTTGATTCGGGACTCCCTATAAATACAAGTGAGTCCGGAGTCAAACCGAAACAGGGGGCCGAGTCGGAGTATCCGGGGGGCCCAGGGGTGCGCCCTGGGGAGTCAATAGTGCAAAATTTACACCAGAATAATATTATAATCTTTACTGCTTGGTTTAATGGGTTGTTTTTCAATAAGGGAGCTTTTCAGGTGGTATGTTGTCATCAGTGGCCACCCGGAAAGGCGGAAGTTGGCTAGGTGGAAGAGCACACTGAGAGTCCTACCTTAAAACCTTCAAAAATTCAACACCCAGTCGTGGCACAAGCTCTGATTTTACGGATGGGTATACCATTTATACGAATTTTGTATTATGTTGTAAAAATAATAAATGGAAACTTGATAAATAACACTCACCTCGCCAGTAGCATCCTCAAGTGTTTCCTCGGATGCAGTTGCTCCAGGTTGCCAAGTTTCTCCAGGAGTCGCGGGAACGTCACCCCAATGATCCAAATCACGACTACCGCCTCGTTCTTGTGCCAGACGGTTTGAGGTCGGTTTGGGTCTTGAGAGCGGGAGACGACTTCGATGATCGTGTAAGCGGAGATGCCCAGGAGAAATAATAAATGGAAACTTGATAAATAACACTCACCTCGCCAGTAGCATCCTCAAGTGTTTCCTCGGATGCAGTTGCTCCAGGTTGCCAAGTTTCTCCAGGAGTCGCGGGAACGTCACCCCAATGATCCAAATGACGACTACCGCCTCGTTCTTGTGCCAGACGGTTTGAGGTCGGTTTGGGTCTTGAGAGCGGGAGACGACTTCGATGATCGTGTAAGCGGAGATGCCCAGGAGGAACACAACGAGGATGTTGACGATGATTCGGATGCAGATGATTTTCCAACTGAGGAAGAGAGAGAGGGAGAGAGAGTGAGAGAGAGAGGGGGAGAGGGAGGAAGCAACAGATTGAAGTATGTTGTGAAAAACAGAGGAGACATTCTTATTTTTGACCGTAAAGTAGGTCTGTACATGGAAGTTTTGGCAAAAAATGATATTGTAGTTGAGGAATCTCAAGATTACTCGAGTTTTTGTCCTCAGTCAAGAGGTGCTCTATTAAACTGTTGGTATTATGGAACAACTTGTTCTAAGCCGACAGTCTAAATCTAAATAAAGCACTACTTATACTTATACTTATACTTATACTTAAAATACTTATACTTATACTTACACCTATACTTATACTCAGTCGTACAATATTCTTTTTTGTAATAATTGTGTCTAAAACTTTTCTTTTTGAAAGTATGTACCTGATTTTCCAAAACAGAGACTCTTCATTGGGAGTTACTTTCACCGAACTTGGTGTCCAAACGTACCTCAAGTGATCTCTCTGTTTCTCAGCCTCCTCCACCAGCGCCTCCTTGAATCCCAGTATGATGGAAGAGGTGCGGTTCTGTGCAGTCTCCGCATTACCAATCATGTAGTCCCATCCACTGAACAGTTTCCATGTGAAGACACACTCGTCGTCCTTGTCCGCCAATTTGGACATCTTGGAGTTGGCGGCCATTCTGAAAGGTGAGAAAGAACAATGGAAAGGGGGCAGTGGGGTCACCGAACAAAGCGAATTCTCTTTCCAAACGTAACGATTTTACGTTCGTTTGTTTGTTATTGTTCGTTTTAATAGATGAGTGTTCCACCGCCGTTTTTATTGCGTATCAATGAAACAACACATGTGGTCTGCGTCGTAGCATGCCTCTCGTAGTAGGTGTCTGTTTTCTGTTTCAAAAGTGTATTATTCTCCAGAAGCAACCAATTTTTCTAACACAGTCCTTATTTGTTGCGCGAAAAAATCAACTACACCTTCGTGTCCATGAGGGAGGTTTTATTTCTTACTTACGGACAAGGAAAGTAAGTTACTTGTTTGCACAGCCTAGGGACTGCGGGCGGAACGAAGGGTGTGAAGACACACTCGTCGTCCTTGTCCGCCAATTTGGACATCTTGGAGTTGGCGGCCATTCTGAAAGGTGAGAAAGAACAATGGAAAGAGGGCAATGGGGTCACCGAACAAAGCGAATTCTCTTTTCAAACGTAAACGATTTTACGTTCGTTTGTTGTTGTTCGTTTTAATAGATGAGTGTTCCACCGCAGTTTTTATTTCGTATCGATGAAACAACTGCTAAATTAGACACATGTGGTCTGTGTCGTAGCATGCCTCTCGTAGTAGGTGTCTGTTTTCTGTTTGAATGTATTATTCTCCAGAAGTAACCAATTTTTCTAACACAGTCCTTATTTGTTGCGCGAAAAAATCAACTACACCTTCTGTGTCCATGAGGGAGGTTTTATTTCTTACTTACGGACAAGGAAAGCAAGTTACTTGTTTGCACAGTCTAGGGACTGCGGGCGGAACAAGGGGGGACCAGTTGGGTGAGCAATTTTCCCACTACTACTCATAACCGAATTGGAGTTGAGAACTCCTTCCATACCGTTTCAAAATGGCCACGAAGCTGTAGATATACAGAAGGAGAGTCACAATGAAGAACGCCAGAGGTGTTTTATAGCGAGAGTTGTCCTGGTTGTTGTAGTAGCCATAGAAGATGGGAGAGTACTTCAGAATACCCTCAAACTCAAACAGGGTGTAGAGTTTACGAGATTCTTTCTCTTCCTCGGGAAGCGGTTTCTTCATTTCCCGACAGTCGGTGGGGTTGCTGAGCAGCTGGAATGGATTTAGTGGGTGATTAATTGAGGGTGTGGTAGGTGGTACCACCAGAAGGAGTATCGATGGACTATTACTCGTACTATTACTAATGGAGGGTTAAGCAAATTTCATGCAGCGAAGACTTAAACAAATTTGATGACATGATGAATCATTGCACCCTCCCTATACATGTTTGGCGTCAAGTGGAAAATTATTATTCATTCGTTTGATAGAGATTTAAAGTCAATGTACCTGTAACTGCTAAGGTAGGTATTTGGTAATTGTGATTTCTTTTTTTCTAAACTAACTCATTGAACGTTAAGAAGTCCAATTTTGGTTTTTGAGATCTACTTATTGTACCTTTGGTAACTTCCGTACACAGAAAGCCCACTCTGAGGCTTAGGTGTAGGAGCAACTAGCCCCAAAAGTTGGGACCATTTGCCCCTACACCTAAGGCTCACCTAAGCTTTGGTGACTTCAGAAGGGCCTCCTTTCTTCGTGAGTTCTACAGTTCCCTAATCTACTGGTACAAGATGGGACGAAGAGACTCACCTCAGGAATAGTTACAAACAGGATGAGACCCAACGCCAGGATGAAGTTGACGAAGAACAGCCACCTCAGGAAAGTAAAGTAGGATGCCACGGCAGATCCGAAATGAGATTCGATCTCTTTGATGCGAAGTTCCCACGGGATGAGTAGGTTCATAACGTTGGCCAGTTCTCTCTTGGAATGCTGCCATTCCTGGAATTGAGAGAATCGGGGAGATGGACTTGATTGAAAAGGGGCCTTCTGATACTGACGGAAAGAGACGGTCTAGTGGCATCTTAAATCAAAGTGCAAGCGTTCTTGAGGTAGTATCTACCCTAACAACATCAATGGTAGGCCAACAATCATCCATCCAAAAATGTTGTTAGGGTATGATATTCATCAAATTATCCGATCTGATATAATAAAAGAAGATTTGGTGTGGTAATGCCGTTTACTGAAATGTTCAATACCTATGGGAATTTTTGTCATAGGATTTTGGGTTTGATTGAATCAATGGAGGTTAAGTACTCTTTTTCTGCGCAAGTTTAACAGTTCACTGAAAACAATGGAGCAACTAGCCCCAAAAGTTGGGACCATTTGCCCCTACACCTAAGGCTCACCTAAGCTTTGGTGACTTCAGAAGGGCCTCCTTTCTTCGTGAGTTCTACAGTTCCCTAATCTACTGGTACAAGATGGGACGAAGAGACTCACCTCAGGAATAGTTACAAACAGGATGAGACCCAACGCCAGGATGAAGTTGACGAAGAACAGCCACCTCAGGAAAGTAAAGTAGGATGCCACGGCAGATCCGAAATGAGATTCGATCTCTTTGATGCGAAGTTCCCACGGGATGAGTAGGTTCATAACGTTGGCCAGTTCTCTCTTGGAATGCTGCCATTCCTGGAATTGAGAGAATCGGGGAGATGGACTTTATTGAAAAGGGGCCTTCTGATACTGTCGGAAAGAGACTGTCTAATGACATCTTAAATCAGAGTGCAAGCCTTCTTGAGGTAGTATCTACCATTCTACCCTAACAACATCAATGGTTAGATAATTGTCGGCCTTACGATATAAAGTACGATACCTATATCGTAAGGCCAACAATTATCCATCCAAAAATGTTGTTAGGGTATGATATTCATCAAATTATCCGATCTTAATCCGATCTGATATAATAAAAGAAGATTTGATGTGGTGATGCCGGCTACATTTACAGAAATGTTCAATACCTATGGGAATTTTTGTCATAGGATTTTGGGTTTGATTGAATCCATGGAGGTTAAGTAATCTTTTTCTGCGCAAGTTTAACAGTTCACTGAAAAAAAAAAAAATTATCGCCTTACCTTGACGAGTAGTATGTTGAACCTCGCCAGGAAATCCTTGGTGGATCTGCTCTGTGCCAGTCTCTCCTGCAACTCTCCCTCATGTCGCTTGATATAGGACTTGGCCTGTTGAACCAGTTTGAGCTTTCTGCGCATGCTCCATGGTTGCTGTTTGACGTTACTGAGCACCTCCTTGTGGAGACGAATGTTCTCCACCACTTGCTCGTCTGTGCCTCCTCCACCTCCAGCTTCTATCTCCTCCATAGAAACACCCGTACTGCGGAGGAGAGATTTTTTTATATATATTATTATTATTATTTTAATCAAAGGTTAGGTTAGGTAGTAGATATACGAGTCTACTTTTAACAACAGAGGTTTCATCGTCCCGAAATCGAAGAGAGAAGAACGACAGGACAGGAGAAAGCCAGCCGTTCCGAGGACAAAGGGTGCAATAGCCCTATACACTAAACTCCGCACACAGGAATTTCGTTCGAAAAGTCCAACATTTCAATGTACGAGTAATGTACAAACATTTCAATGTAATGTACAAACATTTCAATGTAATGTACAAGGACAAACCTTATCTGTGGAACGTAAAGTTCGCCCCGGACGAAAATCAAATCCACGACCAAATCAAAGCACTTGCTTACAAGGCAGACCGAACCTCTTCGCCAACTATAGGCTGGAAGTATTTTCAAGCAGAGGTTGTGTGTTTTTGGTTGAGAAATCTTGAACGAATTTACACCCAACCCAAGTAAGGTAGAAACTCGTGTGGATAAAGCTGTTTCCACACATAGTCAACCGCGTCGATGAAACGCCCAATGAAACCGTACACTGCCTTGACAGCATAGATTCACCTCTTCACCCCGTCGACCGACGGGGTCGACAATGTGTGGACACAGCTTCAAGCCAAAAGCTACTTGCCCAGGAGGAACACAACGAGGATGTTGACGATGATTCGGATGCAGATGATTTTCCAACTGAGGAAGAGAGAGAGGGAGAGAGAGTGTGAGAGAGAGAGAGAGAGGGAGGAAGCAACAGATTGAAGTATGTTGTGAAAAACAGAGGAGACATTCTTATTTTTGACCGTAAAGTAGGTAGGTCTGTACATGGAAGTTTTGGCAAAAAATGATATTGTAGTTGAGGAATCTTAAGATTACTCAAGTTTTTGTCCTCAGTCAAGAGGTGCTCTATTAAACTGTTTGTATAATGGAACAACTTGTTCTAAGCCGACAGTCTAAATCTAAATAAAGCACTACTTATACTTATACTTATACTGATACTTATACTCAGTCGTACAATATTCTTTTTTGTCAGGGGAGAATGAAGACCGGGATCTCCTTTTGGAGGAAGCTCTGCGGAGTATAATAGCACTCACGGAAGCAGAATAGTCATCTTCTGGAAGTTGAGGAAGCAAGAGTAAAACAAAATCAACTTTTGTAAGAGGTTTGGTAGAAGGAAATGTAACCGCTAAAGTCTTATCGTTCCGACAGCGAAGAGAGAAGGAAGACGGGATAAGAGAAAGTGAGCCTTTCTGGGAACGAATCTTATCTGATTAGGACAAAGTTCGCCCCGGAATCGAACCCGCGACCTAGCGCTTACAAAGCAGAACCACTACCTCCAAGCTAGCTGAGATGGTAATTTTATTTTCAATTGTGATTTGCGAGGTCTGTTCTTTCCTTTTATAGATAAAAAAAAGCTCAGCCATCTGTCCTCAAATGTAAATCGTTAGACCAGCCACTCACTATCAGGTAGATGTAGATCTGACCTACGTGATCAGGTCCGCCTGTCAGGCCTACATGATTGTTAGTGGCTGGCCTTTATAATAAAGACTAAAATAAAATAGGTACTTACCAGATTCATTGCCATCTTCAGAGAATCGAACCTTGTCCATCTTGCATCTATCCACCGGACCAAACCTCACCGAGAGACTCCGAGTGTTCTTGCATTTCTGGAACAGAAATTCCAGACTGAATTCACACTATAAAGGTGTAAAGTGTAGACTTCTGGTGTCAAGAAAAAGTACTGTAAACCTCAGGATTTAAGCCAATAAGGTCTTCCTGACCTATCAAACTGTAAAACTTACTCCGAAAATAAGCCGGTCTTAGGGAACCTCTTTTAGGTTCCGTAAGGCCGGATCAAGCCCAAATCTAATGACCAAATTTCACTTCTTAAAAACCTTCGATTCCCAGTTATGCTGTGAAAAGTAAAAATTCTACCCACCTACCTGATCTACACTCGTTTGCTACCAAAAGCAATAGAGGACGAAAGAATGCGAAAAACAGTGGAAGCGGAGGAATCTCGCTCAGAAAAATGAAAAAATCACAAAAAGTTCCAACTTTATGGGCGGCACATTATCTAAACTAGTAAATCTGAATGTGGTGCACACAAACATTATAACACAAACACCTAGCATGAAAACATACCCCAGAACACCTTGTGGTGAGATAACAAACTGCTAGTTGGCATGCACGACTTTTATGATAAAGGCTGAGCGGCAAGCACACAACTCTTTGGAAAAACTAGTGAAACATTACTCATAGAAAATACCTACTGAATAGTGAACAAGCAGGGCCCGTCCCTCCGGGAATTTTTTAGCCCGTAGTTTATTCGATAGAGAAAATCAGTACCTGTAGTGGTCAAGGCGCTCGCCTGGTAAACAGGAGGGCGTGGGTTCAATCCCAGCCGAGGTATGGAATTTTACCCTCAATATAATTTGAAAATTTGACCACAATAATAGTAGTAGCCTACTGCTGGAGTAAAGGGACTTTTCAGTCCTATGTGAGCAGTATAATTAAGCACTATTATTATTATTATTATTATCGTTGTTTTCTATTCTCAGCTCGATTATATTTTTGCTGGTGTTCAAGTTCCATTGGAGAAGGGTTGCCGTGGCTGTTGGCAGATCCCGTTGGTGATGAGGTGAAGGTTTTTGGTTGGCCGTGGGAGATGGATTTGTCGGGTGCTCGCTACGATTTGGGTTGTCAAAGGTGGAAGTTGGATCCCGATATTTCGAACTTGGCTCCTGGTAACTGGAAGCTGGATCATCAGAAGTTGCGTCCTGATAGTTAGAAGTTGGGTTGCGATAGTTGGAATTCGGGTCTCGGCAATTATTGGATGTTGCGTTCCGATAATTCGAATTTGATTCGTGATTAATGCAATTTGACTCCTGATATTTGAAATTTGGATCCCGATTATTTGAATCCGCTTCCTGATAATTGAAATTTGGTTCCTGATAGTTGGTAGTTGGATTGTCTAGAGATGGTGGAGGTCTGTGTTGAGAGGACAATGAATCTTGGGCGTTAGTGGAGGTGGCATTGGAGTCAGTAGTGGAGAAGGAATCTGGAGGTGACTCCATGAGAGAAGGGTTTGGGCCTTCCTAGACCCTGGATGGGGAAAGAATCATTAGCATTCGGACGACATCGATAGTTAGGGACCTGTAATAAATGACAAAAGGTGTTTCTCTATCAAGGCCGATTTTCGAGGAAAAATTGGGTTCGTTCCGTTTCATTTTAAGGTATGTAGGTACCTACCTACATCAAATTGATTAAAAAAAAAAAAGATAACAAACTAACCAAAGAAAAATGTATGTGTATGTACAACTCTACAGCGATGAATCCAGGTTACCTGTAGTGGAGTTGGGGAGAATGAACACTACCTGACCATCCGGTAGACGAGATGGGATTAACTGAAACAGGAAGATCACCCTGTAAGTTGTTGTTGTTGTTGTAGCGGCTTTAGCTTTAGCCGAATGGCGATGGGAGAATAAAGAAAAGATATCTTTTTATCTTTTCTTTATTCTCCGGATTAATGGTCTCTAGCTCTAGCACTGTTTAATTGACTTGTCCTGAACTGCAGTCAACCATTGTGAGGACTTGTGCTTGTTCTTTTAAAGCAGCGTGATAGTGGTGTGGCAGTCCTGAACGAAATCACCTACAATATTATGGGAAAACTTTGAAGCTTTGAACTACATCTTTCTGACTCCCCATGACTTCACGTGACGTGATGGTAGTGTTTCTACCTTTACTTTACCTGTAGCACTGACATGGCGCTTTCCACAGCACTACTACTCTGATTACTATTGTCCTGAACTGCAGTCAACCATTGTGAGGACTTGTGCTTGTTCTTTTAAAGCAGCGTGATAGTGGTGTGGCAGTCCTGAACGAAATTACCTACAATATTATGGGAAAACTTTGAAGCTTTGGACTACATCTTTCTGACTCCCCATGACTTCACGTGACGTGATGGTAGTGTTTCTACCCTTACTTTACCTGTAGCACTGACATGGCGCTTTCCACAGCACTACTACTCTGATTACTGTTACTATCACTGATATCACTCGCTGTCTTCTCACCCCCTCCTCCCACCGACGCCATCTTATGCACAGTGGTCTTTAGCCTGCTCTACAGTTTATCTCCATTGTGCCTCGGTCTTCAGCTTGAGTTAAAAGAAATTTCCAATTTCATTTTTCTTTTCCTTCTAACCAACCTCTAACTTCCATTGTGTTTCTCTTTCAGATCAAATGCAATCTCAAACATCCGCCGGGGAACGAAATCTATCGCAAGGACTCGATATCGTTCTTCGAAATCGACGGCCGTAAGAACAAGAACTACGCGCAGAACCTCTGTCTCCTAGCTAAGCTGTTCTTAGACCACAAGACGTTGCATTACGATACGGACCCGTTCCTATTCTATATTATGACTGAACAGGACTCTAGAGGGTTTCACATTGTAGGGTGAGACTTACTTTATTTACTTTAAAAAAAAATTGACCCGATTACATTACTTTCCTTTCTATAGGATAAGGAAAGTAAAAATGAGTGAGAAATAAACGTCAAATCAGAGAAACTGTAAAAGTAAAATTAAGGAGCGCGGTAGCTCTCCGCCCCACCAAGTCAAGAAGTTTTTTTTTTTTTTAAGAGGTTTGACAGAGGGAGCTGTGACTGCTATGGTCTTATCGTCCCGAAATCGAAGAGAGAAGGAAGACAGGATAGGAGAAAGCCAGCCGTTCCGTGAACGAACATTATCCCATCAGGATAAAATCTGCCCCGGGCGGGAATCGAATCCGCGGCCTAGCGCTTACAAGGCAGACGAACTACCAACTAAGCTAACTAGGCTGGCTTTGGGTAAGCTTGTGGATAGTTTCGGAACTAGTTAAAATCCTAGGTAGCTAAAAGGTAGGGAATGAAAGTTGAAATAATCTTGGTAGTTGAAAGGCTACCTCTAAATAAATAAATAATAATAATAAAAAAAAGCTAAAAACGCGCACAATTTGAGTGATACTAAGTTAAACAGACTTACCTGATAAATCGTTTATCCCAGGAATTTCAGCAATTTCGGGAATGTCCTAGCTTCAGGATTTCAGTTGTCAGAATGAAGCGATGTTTGGGACCGGCCAAGAGAGAAGGAAGACAGGATAGGAGAAAGCCAGCCGTTCCGAGAACGAACATTATCCCATCAGGATAAAATCCGCCCCGGGCGGAGATCGAACCCGCGGCCTAGCGCTTGCAAGGCAGACGCACTACCAACTAAGCTAACACTGTAACTGCTATGGTCTTATCGTCCCGAAATCGAAGAGAGAAGGAAGACAGGATAGGAGACAGCCAGCCGTTCCGAAAACGAACATTATCCCATCAGGATAAAATCCGCCCCGGGCGGGAATCGAACCCGCGGCCTAGCGCTTCCAAGGCAGACGCACTACCAACTAAGCTAACTAGGCTGGCGCCCTGACACAGTGCATTGGCTTTACCAGGGTAAGGGTACTATCTTTCCACAAGAGCTCAGTTGCTGCTGTTGTGGAGCAGCAGCGGTTGGGATTGAACAGGATTGCCAGTGATTAATTACCTAATTTTATTTTTATTATGGTCAACAAATACCCCACCACCATCACCAGTAAGGCTACTTTGACCTTTTTCCCCTCAGTCTATCTTATCTTGCATTATTTCAGACAGGATGATTGTCTGCTAATTACTCCGAAACTCACACCGAATTTCACGTCCTGGGCGCCGTTCCATAAAAAAACTTCGCACAAAAAAGTTCCTTTAAGGAACGCAGCTTGGGTTAAATTCACACCCAATTATGCCCTGGGCCGTGTTCCCTAAAAAAACTTCGTAACAAAAAAGTTCCTTTAAGGGACTCAGACTGGGATGGATTTTTTTCCTTTTTTTTATATATCTGTTGACAAAGTTAAAGCTTGGATACCTACAGATTCTAAGGGTTTTGAATGAACACTTGAGAACTGTTTGAAAGACAAAGTAGGAAAGCGCTTGAACAATACATAATGCAAATAACACCTTATAAATATTTTAGAGTCAGTCTACATAGTTTGGATAGTCCGTCTGCCTTGGTTCGATCCCCGCCCTAGGGTGAATTTTATCCTCAACAGATAACGTTTGTTCTCGGAACGGCTGACTTTCTTCTATCCTGTCTTCAATCTCTTCGCTTTCAGAACGATAAGACCTTAGCAGCTCAGTTGCTGCTGTTGTGGAGCAGCAGCGGTTGGGATTGAACAGGATTGCCAGTGATTAATTACCTAATTTTATTTTTATTATGGTCGACAAATACCCCACCAACATCACCAGTAAGGTTACTTTGACCTTTTCCCCTCTAAGTCTATCTTATCTTGAATTATTTCAGACAGGATGATTGTCTGTTAATTACTCCGAAACTCACACGGAATTTCACGTCTTGGGCGGCGTTCCATAAAAAAAACTTCGCACAAAAAAGTTCCTTTAAGAAACGCAGCTTGGGTTAAATTCACACCGAATTATGCCCTGGGCCGTGTTCCCTAAAAAAACTTCGTAACAAAAAAGTTCCTTTAAGGGACTCAGACTGGGATGGATTTTTTTCCTATTTTTTTTATCTGTTGACAAAGTCAAAAGCTTGGATATCTACAGATTCTAAGGGTTTTAAATGAAGTAACACTCGAGAACTGTTTGAAAGACAAAGTAGGAAAGCGCTTGAACAATACATAATGCAAATACCTAACACCTTCTAAATATTTTAGAGTCAGTCTACATAGCTTGGATAGTCCGTCTGCCTTGGTTCGATCCCCGCCCTAGGGTGGACTTTATCCTCAACAGATAACGTTTGTTCTCGGAACGGCTGACTTTCTTCTATCCTGTCTTCAATCTCTTCGCTTTCAGAACGATAAGACCTTAGCAGAGGCCAGCCTAGTTAGCTTAGTTGGTAGTGCGTCTGCCTCGTAAGCGCTAGGCCGCGGGTTCGATTCCCGCCCGGGGCAGATTTTATCCTGATGGGATAATGTTCGTTCTCGGAACGGCTGGCTTTCTCCTAATCCTGTCTTCCTTCTCTCTTCGATTTCGGGCCGATAAGACCATAGCAGTTACAGTTCCCTCTGTCAAACCTCTTGAAAAAAAAATCTTACCTTGGTTTGGACGGAGGTACTTTCTTGTCTCCCTTGTTGACTTGTTTCCATATCCCCGTCTTGTTCACCTCCTCGGATATGTTGATGGAAGTGACCGGTATCTTCATAATGTTGCCATTAGCCAATGGGATTTGAAGATTGCCGTACGATGGAAAGCCCGGATTACTTGATGACTGTAAGAAAAGAATAGAATATAATGTACCTTGTTTATGCTGCTAGCGTAAGACTGAAAAGTCCCTTTACCCCCGCAGTCTAAACAGGGTCACCCACAACTAGGAAATACCGAAAACGGGTTCATGTTAGGGTCAATCAGTGTCAGCGTCAAAAAATATTGTCTATACTGCTCGAATAAGGCCAGACACTCATGCTATAGAGGGAACTGTTACTGCTAAGGTCCAGGCGGGAATCGAACCCACGGCCTACCACTTACACAAGGCTGGTTTGCTTTAACTTTCCAATTGTCCAGTGTTACTTGAACTAAACAGTAGGTTAATTTTTACTTTCGTTATCCTATAGGAAGGAAAGTAATGTAATCGGGTCAAATTTTCGATGGTCAGTTTTTAGTGTCAAAACACGTTTTGAGGTCTCTAGAGCCTAAATCCAAAGTTTCAGCCATTGGTCCGTGTGTGTGTGTCTGTCTGTCTGTAAACAAAATATCTCGAGAACGGTAAGAGCTAGAGAGTTGAAATTTGGTATGTAGCTGTCAAATGTGACAAGGATGCGACACGAAACTTTTGGTCAAGACCGGTGCAACGGTTGGCGGCATTTTACCGCTTTTTGGTGTAATTTAACAATATCTCGGGAACGGCATGAGCTAGAGACTTGAAATTTGGTATGTAGTTCATAAATGTGACAAGGATGCAACTCAAAACGTTTGGTTAAAATAGGTGCTGCGGTTGGTATTTTCACCGCTTTTTGGCGGGTTTCGACCGCTTTTCGGTTTCCAGCTATAGCGACTAAACGGTTAGAGATATTGTGAAAGTTAGGGTAAAAGAACAATCAAATAAGCATCATTCAAAAGGATAAGGAAAGTCGTGTGATGTTCACAGGAGATTTTTTTTTCTTCCTTTCGGAGTCTGAGATGATTTCCCCTCTTCTGAAGCAGCCCATTTTCCCTCTATTAAAGGAAAATACAATATTTTTTAGTTTAACCACTCGGTGTCGTGAGATAGCGTTTCAAAGAGTTGGAAACTCAAGCTGGTGCCCACAAATTTTACTTATTCGCTTGGGCTAAAGAGGCTGCGTGAGGTGAGGTCTACAGATTACTACTGGTTATTGTTCTACTTAACATATTCTATAAGCCGCATTATTTATTATCAAAACCCTTTATGATTATCAAAAAATTATTGATTCATTTAAATATTGATTATCAAAACCCCTTTCCACTCTTTTCCTCCTCGGTCGGGACTCGAACCCGCGGCCTTTCCATTACCAGGGTCTCCACATGGAGTCGTCTCGCTTTATGCTGAAATCAAGGGGCTGATCTAGATTGGACAGGGGGGGAGGGGAGGACTTGAGATCATCCTTACAGGGTGGCGAAGTAGACGGTGCCATGTAGTTGGGGAGAATGAACACTACCTGACCATCCGGTAGACGAGATGGGATTAACTGAAACAGGAAGATCACCCTGTAAGTTGTTGTTGTAGCGGCTTTAGCCGAATGGCGATGGGAGAATAAAGAAAAGATATCTTTTTATCTGCCATACACCGGATTAATGGTCTCTAGCTCTAGCACTGTTTCATTGGGAGGCGACCAGGGGCGGACTACTCATCACCACCAGGGTCTTGTTCAGCGACCTCTTCAGGGGCGGACTGTGCGTGTCTTTCTTCACAGAGGATCTGGGTTTGGTTTGACAGCCAGTGGAGGAGTCTGGGGTGCCGATGTTGTTGTTTCCGTCGCCACTGTGTTCGGAAGTTGTTGACATGATGAGCGATTGTTGAGTTCTGCAACATAAAAAATAGAAATAAATAGAATAGAATAGAAATTAGTCGTTCATAAAAATTAGTAAAAATTAGGTGTATTGGTCGTTCTACTAGAAAACCCGTAAAATAGAAAACTATTAGAACCACCAATCTCTAGACTCGTACACCACGCAAACCACTACATCAAAGAGGTTGGCTTCTCCATAATGTGCCTGAAATTTTTGAAGCATACCTTGATCGTACAGAAAGTGATATACGGCACATTTAGACGGATTAAACATTAATAATAATATTTAATATAAGTAGAAAGTAAAAAGATCAGAAATGGAGAAAGAGGACTTCTTTGCTGAATGAACTCGAAGATGAGTGTGATAAATTATGTGAAGGAAGAGTAGCTAGCAAATTATGGAATGTGCTCCACTTGTCCCTCCCAAACCTCTTTCAACTTCCCCTGGCTCATTCCCCCCCCCTCGAGCTTCATTTTTCTCCTTTACTGTACGTCAAGGTCCCAAAATTGTGAGGTCGAGAGCTTTTTTTTTTTTTTTTTTTTTTTTTTTTTAAAAAGATGAGTGTTCCACCGCCGTTTTTATTTCGTAGCAATGGAACAACTGCTACATTAGACGCATGTGGCCTGTATCTTAATTTTAATTTTAATTAATTTTCCACGCTTAATTTTCCACTTGCAGTGTGGGCCAGACTCCGAAAATTTTGGAGCATCCCCCCCCCGTCCATTAGTGTTTGGACCTCGCCCCCCTCCCTTGACAAAATCCTAGATACGGGCCTCCCCTGGCTAACATACCTTTTATCCTTCTGTAGGTACATTCTATAATATCTTCTATTTCCCCCACCTATACTACTGTAATGTATAGGTTATACGAGTGAGCCCCTGTGTTTGTATAACACATCATAGGTAGAGAATTCAAAGAAATTCCCTCATTAGTTCCAAGCTCACTCACCCCCACCCTATTGTTAGTTAGATATTGCTATAAGCAGTATAAGCTATCACTTTTAGCCTGGGAATTTCTGTGGCCAAGTTTCAAACTGTGAAATCAAATGATTGTAAAACACATCATGGGCAGAGAATTCCAAAAAAATCCCTCATTAGTTCCAAGCTCACTCACCCCCACCGCCCACCCTATTGTTAGTTAGATATTGCTATAAGCTGTCACTTTTAGCCTGGGAATTTCTGTGGCCAAGTTTCAAACTGTGAAATCAAATGATTGTAAAACACATTCATAGGCAGAGAATTCCAAAAAAATCCCTCATTATTTTCAAGCCCACTCACCCCACCCTACTGTTAGGTAGTGCTATAGTCTCTTTCTATTAGTTTGAGAGTTTTTGTGGTGGGATTTTTGTGATCTCAACTTGAACATTGGCAAAAATGTTCAGCAAAGACCTTTTTTTCTGGTAGATTTTGGAATCGATCGGACCTTGGGTCTCTTACTGATTAGGTTCTACGGTTCACTCAAATACTGGATGGAAACATTGCTTTGTCTTTTGATATCTCACAAAGGTCTTAAAAATTGACATGCGCAAATGGACAGACAATACCTCGTTCTTTTCCAACTTCTTTGAAACATTTTATTTTTTGAACCGATATGTTAAGTTTGACATCGTTGCTTAATCGTGGTAAGTTTGACAACGTTGATTTTTTTTTTCTTTTTTTCTTTTAGAGGTGTGACAGAGGGAACTGTAGATAACTGCTAAGGTCTTATCGTCCCGAAATCGAAGAGAGAAGGAAGATAGGATAGGAGAAAGCCAGCCGTTCCGAAAATGAACATTATCCCATCAGGATAAAATCCGAGCTGGGCGGAAATCCTTTTGATGAAAAAAAAAAAATAAATAAAATAAAATAAAAAAAAATCTCAAGCTAAAATGGACAGACTATACCTACCTCGTTGTGCTTTTTCAACTTTTTCGAAAGCATTTATGTATTTTCTTCTTTTATTTTTTCCAACGCAAGCTTCTACAAATTGCTGCGGGGAATTATACAGCTGCTTCTCCTTTTACTCTTCTTTCCCCTCCTGCTTCTCTTCCTTCTTCTACCCCTCCTTCTTCTCTTCTTTTTACTCTTCCTCCTCCTTCTACTCTTCTTCTTCCTCCTCCTTCTTCCCCTCCTTCTTTTCCATAATTCTTCTTGTGCAAAAGTTAAAATACTCGACTGACAAAGGGGGGGGGGGGGGGAAGCACGAATCGAGTCGGTGAAAAAGGTACAAGTGGCAAAAGTGAAGAGTGAAGACATCGGGGCGTGCTGGCAAGATGAGGCGGGCGGTTCAGAGGGGTCACAGGTGTCGGTGCGGGGTGGGCGGGAGATAGCAGCTCTGTGCCGGCAAGGTGGAGGGTCAGAGGGGTCACGAGCTCGGCGCGGGGTGGAAGCTCTGTGGCGGCGAGGTAGGAGGGTCGGAGGAGTCGCAAATGTTGCCGCGGGGTAGAAGCTTTGTGGCGGGCGAGGTAGGGGGGTCGGAGTGTGTGGGAAGCGATGCGATATTGAGTCGAACTCTCGGGGTTGTCGCGTGCCAGCGTTCAAGGTGGGGTGGGCGCGGGGGGAGGAGGGAATCCCGCAGGAGGAGGGGAGGTAAAGTGCTTGCCGGGAGCCTGGATGAGCGGTGGGGCGGGAATGAAATATTATGCATCGCTATGCTGATGGCTCTGGAGAGAGGGAGGAAGGGGGCATTTTAACGAGCTGCTCTCTCTTCTCTCTTTAAGCCAAACGCTCTCTCTCTCTAGGGTGTGTGGGATTGCTGCAGTCGAATGGTGACAGCGTGTGACGTATTGAGCGGTAGATTTGTTACGTGTGTCACAATGAGTGACCCGCTACATCAATGTAGAAAATATTTATGTAGGTGACTAATTTAGTCATAACATAACTCATATGGGGAAAGACAGCTGTCAGAATGGTATGAATTTATTTATTAATCAAATAATTCTCTAAAAATTTTGGGGGCTTCTCACGTAGGTAGGATTTTATGTTCAGCAGTTATTATAATGTTATGGCGGTCTCTTCCTGATCCCTTATGTGCCGCGTCCATTTCAATTTAGGACTATTGCACTGTTCAGCAGTTATAAAGCACGAGAATTTCGTACCTAATGTTTGTGTTGAAGTGTGATTGTAAAGCACGTTAAATTAAATTTGCTAGAAAAATATTGATCTCGGCCCTTTTTTCCCTTTTTTAGCCAAGCCCCCTTTAGGGAAGAACTTTTTTTTTTTTTTTTTAATTCATCTACCATGGGTTTTGAGGTCATTGTATAACTACCAAGGTTTTTACTGACGGAGGCTTTACTCCGAAATTTAAAATCAGTTCCAATTTAACTCTTGGAAGCAATCCTAGTTATCCTAGCAATATGTTTAGTTGATTTCCGAAAAAAATCCGCCTAATCCGCTTTATCTAAGAGTTAAAATTAAACCGAGTTTAAAAATCTGATTACAGCCCAACCCACAAGCTACCGCGACATCCACTTACCTCATCCTGGAGTGACTTCTCATGAAGTGACGGCGACTCAGCATTTCTGAAACTCCCTGTAGCAGAATACGAAGTTGATTCGGGACTCCCTATAAATACAAGTGAGTCCGGAGTTAGGCCGAAACAGGGGGCCGAATCCGGGTATCCTGGGGCCTCAGGGGTGCACCCTGGGGTGCAACCCTGTGGAGGGTCTGAATAGGCCGCGGGAGGACTGTGAAGATCCCCTGAGGTTGCCGTGGCTGTTGGCAGATCCCGTTGGTGATGAGGTGAAGGTTTTTGGTTGGCCGTGGGAGATGGATTTGTCGGGTGCTCGCTATGATTTGGGTTGTCAAAGGTGGAAGTTGGATCCCGATATTTCGAACTTGGCTCCTGGTAATTGGAAGCTGGATCATCATAGTTAGAAGTTGCGTCCTGATAGTTGGAAGTTGGGTTGCGACAGTTGGAATTCGGGTCTCGGCAATTATTGGATGTTGCGTTCCGATATTTCGAATTTGATTCGTGATTAACGCAATTTGACTCCTGATATTTGAAATTTGGATCCCGATTATTTGAATCCGCTTCCTGATAATTGAAATTTGGTTCCTGATAGTTGGTAGTTGGATTGTCTAGAGATGGTGGAGGTCTGTGTTGAGAGGACAATGAATCTTGGGCGTTAGTGGAGGTGGCATTGGAGTCAGTAGTGGAGAAGGAATCTGGAGGTGACTCCATGAGAGAAGGGTTTGGGCCTTCCTAGACGGGGGATAGGGGCTAATTGATCATTTGTATCGAGAGGACAGTTAGCCTGTAATGAATGAAAAAGGAAATTTTGATATATAATAAGATCAGAGGTTTTACTTGAACTTAGTTTATCTTTTGAAATAAGCAATTTGATTGGTTGATTTCAAATTATTTTGTAAACTTTAATCCAAACTTTGCGGCCTTTCCATTACCAGGGTCTCCACATGGAGTCGTCTCGCTTTATGCTGAAATCAAGGGGCTGATCTAGATTGGACAGGGGGGGAGGGGAGGACTTGAGATCATCCTTACAGGGTGGCGAAGTAGACGGTGCCATGTAGTTGGGGAGAATGAACACTACCTGACCATCCGGTAGACGAGATGGGATTAACTGAAACAGGAAGATCACCCTGTAAGTTGTTGTTGTAGCGGCTTTAGCCGAATGGCGATGGGAGAATAAAGAAAAGATATCTTTTTATCTTTTCTTTATTCTCCGGATTAATGGTCTCTAGCTCTAGCACTGTTTAATTGACTTGTCCTGAACTGCAGTCAACCATTGTGAGGACTTGTGCTTGTTCTTTTAAAGCAGCGTGATAGTGGTGTGGCAGTCCTGAACGAAATTACCTACAATATTATGGGAAAACTTTGAAGCTTTGGACTACATCTTTCTGACTCCCCATGACTTCACGTGACGTGATGGTAGTGTTTCTACCCTTACTTTACCTGTAGCACTGACATGGCGCTTTCCACAGCACTACTACTCTGATTACTGTTACTATCACTGATATCACTCGCTGTCTTCTCACCCCCTCCTCCCACCGACGCCATCTTGGTTTTGGACTTCTTCTTGGGTGGCGTAACGTTGGGCTTGGTCGGTGTTGGGTGGGTGACGGGCAGAAGGGTCGTGGTGCTGCTGTCGGGTTCAGGACGCACGCGAAGCATCGGGAATGCGGAGTCATCCTCAGAGGAGAAATCCTGAGGGAATAGAAATGGATAATAAATTTATTAATCGATTGTATACTATACTTGTTCCTCCTGAAAAATAAACCACAAAAACACAAATGTGAAAAAAAAGGCCAAGTTCCTATCCAAAAATGTCGTCCTATAAAAGTGGTGAGATCAGAAAATTAAGGCAAAGTCTGCATTCCCACAAATATCGAACCCAGGACCTCTCACATACCTGCGTGATGCCCAGTTTCTCCGCCGAGGCGCTAAAGTCCAGATCGATCTCACTCATGCAGTTCTCTAAATGTCGGAATAGTCGCTGTCGTACGCCGCTATCTATCACTGGTTCCCCCGACATTAGTGAAGCGAGAGCTAGAGAGGAAGGGGTAGGTTTGGAGGGGAGGGGCAGAGCCTTGTTGCCTGTGCCGGAAGGAGTGGGGGTGGAGGAGGTGGTGCTGCTGAGACCCAGATGGAGCTCGGGGGTTTCGAGAAACCTGGACACCTGGGGAGGACAAAGAGGCTCCTTTTTACCAAACGTTTTGTGAAAAATAAATCTATGATGCCAAAGGACTCTTTCTTTAGTGGAAACCCTTTGTTCAGGTAAGTACTCAACTAACTCAACCGACCCTGAAGCTCACCAAGTCGAATTTTTATTCTACTGACAGACACTTAAGAAATACAAGACAAAAAGAGAGTGAGCGAATGGTACAAGGTACATTGTAGGTACATGAAACCATTAGGAAACAAGCTGTAGTGCGTCAATTGACAATGGGGAAGCTCCACCCATGACATTTGAGTGAGGACATTACACAGGTTTATAATTACCTCTTGGAATTAGCACCCCACAGGTACCCTCTAACTACCGCTTGGACAATAGTACCTACTCACTATTACGGAGGCTATTGTTTAGTGATCTTTGGAACTCATGAAGAAAAGGGCCCGTACTGGACTCCTATAAACACCATCTTCTTCTTCTTCTCCTCCTCCGCCTTTTCCCATGTTCAGATGGGGTCGGCGTTTGTCGTCGGCAGCTTTAGAGAATCGCTTTGAGGCCAACTGGTTTTGGGCTAAACAAAATTTTCCGAGTGGGATGCCCTTCGCACTCAACCTTCGCTATTGATATAGCGTGAGGAAATTTGGACTAGTCTACTCCCTGTTTATAGTCCCCTATAGCTAGACGCTGATCTACTCTCTGTTTATAGTCCCTCAGCCAGACTATGAACACCATCAGTACCAAAAATAAAAGAAAATACTTCGCTGGCCACTCACTGTCAGGTAGATCTGACAGGCCGACCTGTTCAGGCGTACCAGTCAGGTCTACCTAATAGGGAGTGTCCTCATCGGGTATCAGGTAAACCTGACAAGTACGCCTGATCAGGCTTGCCTGTCAGGTCTACCTGATAGTGTGTGTGCTCATCAGCTATCAGGTAGACCTGACAGGTACCTACGCTTAATCAGGTTCACCTGATAGTGAGTGGCCGGGTTTAGAAAACTGTTACCTCGTTCTTTTCCAACTTCTTTGAAACATTTTATTTTTTGAACCGATATGTTAAGTTTGACATCGTTGCTTAATCGTGGTAAGTTTGGCAACGTTGATTTTTTTTTTCTTTTAGAGGTGTGACAGAGGGAACTGTAGATAACTGCTAAGGTCTTATCGTCCCGCAATCGAAGAGAGAAGGAAGATAGGATTGGAGAAAGCCAGTCGTTCCGAAAATGAACATTATCCCATCAGGATAAAATCCGAGCTGGGCGGAAATCCTTTTGATGAAAAAAAAATAAAAATAAATAAAAAATAAAAAAAATCTCAAGCTAAAATGGACAGACTATACCTCGTTGTGCTTTTTCAACTTTTTCGAAAGCATTTATGTATTTTCTTCTTTTATTTTTTCTAACGCAAGCTTCTACAAATTGCTGCGGGGAATTATACAGCTGCTTCTCTTCCTTCCCCTCCTCCTTCTCTTCCTTCTTCTACCCCTCCTTCTTCTCTTCTTTTTTCTCTTCCTCCTCCTTTTACTCTTCTTCTTCCTCCTCCTCCTCCTTCTTCTTCCTCCTTCTTCCTTCTTCTTCCCCTCCTCCTTTTCCATAATTCTTCTTGTGCAAAAGTTAAAATACTCGTCTGACAAAGAGGAAAACCTTTAGACCAGTCACTCACTATCAGGTAGACCTGATCAGGTCCGCCTGTCAGATCTACCTGATAGTGTGTGTGCTCATCAGTTATCAGGCTATCAGGTCCACCTGTCAGGTCTACCTGATAGTGAGTGGCTTGCCTTAGGAACATAATCCGCTCAAGGCATACGACAGACAACGCAACGGGGAAAATATGAGGTACAATAAGTAAGAGTATTAATGTCCCTTAAGGGTGTAATTGTACACCTTCCTTTTCACTATTCATATGGGATCATGTTGTCCTTAGAAGGCGGACAATGAATGTGTCCATTCTTATGTCCATCGTGAGATAAGCAATAAGTGGTAAGAGAGAGACACAATACTTCCCAATGAGGTGCTGCCGCGGATTTCGCGATTATGTTCGCGGATTTCGCGATTATGTTCGCGGATTTGGCGATTTTGTTCGCGGATTTGGCGATTAAGGTCGCGGATTTGGCGATATTGTTCGCGGATTTTGCGATTATATTCGCGGATTTGGCAATTATGTTCGAGGATTCGCGTCCCGAATCGACATTTTGGATATTTGGCAAGCCTACTACTAAGTACTCGTAGTTGCAAACAACTCGTTTTTTACTTTCCTTATCCTATAGGGAAGAAAGTAATGTAATCGGGTCAAAATTTCGATGGTCAGTTTTTAGTGCCAAAACAAGTTTTGAGGTCCCTAGAGCCTAAATCCAAAGTTTCAGCCATTGGTCCGTCTCCTGTCTGTAAACAAAATATCTCGAGAACGGTAAGAGCTAGAGACTTGAAATTTGGTATGTATCTTTCAAATGTGACAAGAATGCGACACAAACAAAATATCTCGAGAACGGTAAGAGCTAGAGACTTGAAATTTGGTATGTAGATGTCAAATGTGACAAGGATGCGAGACGAAACTTTTGGTTAAGACCGGTGCAACGGTTGGCGACATTTTACCGCTTTTCGTTGTAATTTAACAATATCTCGGGAACGGCATGAGCTAGAGACTTGAAATTTGGTATGTAGTTCATAAATGTGACAAGGATGCAACCCAAAACGTTTGGTTAAAATAGGTGCTGCGGTTGGCGGTTTTTCGACCGCTTTTTGGCGGTTTTCAGCTATAGCGACAAAACGGTTAGAGATATTGTGAAAGTTAGGGTAAAAGAACACTCAAATAAGCATCATTCAAAAGGATAAGGAAAGTCGTGTGATGTTCACACCAGATTTTTTTTTTCTTTCTTTCGGAGTCTGAGATGATTTCCCCTCTTCTGAAGCAGCCCATTTTCCCTCTATTCAAGGAAAATACAATATTTTTTAGTTTAACCACTCGGTGGCGTGAGATAGCGTTTGAAAGAGTTGGAAACACAAGCTGGTGCCCACAAATTTTACTTGTTCGCTTGGGCTAAAGAGGCTGCGTGAGGTGAGGTCTACAGATCACTACTGGTTATTGTTCTACTTAACATATTCTATAAGCCGCATTATTTATTATCAAAACCCTTTTTGATTATCAAAAAATTATTGATTTATTTAAATATTGATTATGAAAACCCCTTTCCACTCTTTTCCTCCTCGATCGGGACTCGAACCCGCGGCTTTTCCATTACCAGGGTCTCCACATGGAGTCGTCTCGCTTTATGCTGAAGTCCAGGGGCTGATCTAGACTGGACAGGGGGGGAGGGGAGGACTTGAGATCATCCTTACAGGGTGGCGAAGTAGACGGTGCCATGTAGTTGGGGAGAATGAACACTACCTGACCATCCGGTAGACGAGATGGGATTAACTGAAACAGGAAGATCACCCTGTAAGTTGTTGTTGTTGTTGTAGCGGCTTTAGCTTTAGCCGAATGGCGATGGGAGAATAAAGAAAAGATATCTTTTTATCTGCCATACACCGGATTAATGGTCTCTAGCTCTAGCACTGTTTCATTGGCTTGTCCTGAACTGCAGTCAACCATTGTGAGGACTTGTGCTTGTTCTTTTAAAGCAGCGTGATAGTGGTGTGGCAGTCCTGAACGAAATCACCTACAATATTATGGGAAAACTTTGAAGCTTTGAACTACATCTTTCTGACTCCCCATGACTTCACGTGACGTGATGGTAGTGTTTCTACCTTTACTTTACCTGTAGCACTGACATGGCGCTTTCCACAGCACTACTACTCTGATTACTATTACTATCACTGATATCACTCGCTGTCTTCTCACCCCCTCCTCCCACCGACGCCATCTTGGTTTTGGACTTCTTCTTGGGTGGCGTAACGTTGGGCTTGGTCGGTGTTGGGTGGGTGACGGGCAGAAGGGTCGTGGTACTGCTGTCGGGTTCAGGACGCACGCGAAGCATCGGGAATGCGGAGTCATCCTCAGAGGAGAAATCCTGAGGGAATAAAAATGGATAATAAATTTATTAATCGATTGTATACTTGTTCCTCCTGAAAAATAAACCACAAAAACACAAATGTGAAGAAAAGGCCAAGTTCCTATCCAAAAATGTCGTCCTATAAAAGTGGTGAGATCAGAAAATTAAGGCCAAGTCTGCATTCCCACAAATATCGAACCTAGGACCTATCACATACCTGCGTAATACCCAGTTTCTCCGCCGAGGCGCTAAAGTCCAGATCGATCTCACTCATGCAGTTCTCTAAATGTCGGAATAGTCGCTGTCGTACGCCGCTATCTATCACTGGTTCCCCCGACATTAGTGAAGCGAGAGCTAGAGAGGAAGGGGTAGGTTTGGAGGGGAGGGGCAGAGCCTTGTTGCCTGTGCCGGAAGGAGTGGGGGTGGAGGAGGTGGTGCTGCTGAGACCCAGATGGAGCTCGGGGGTTTCGAGAAACCTGGACACCTGGGGAGGACAAAGAGGAAAACCTTTAGACCAGTCACTCACTATCAGGTAGACCTGATCAGGTCCGCCTGTCAGATCTACCTGATAGTGTGTGTGTGCTCATCAGTTATCAGGCTATCAGGTCCACCTGTCAGGTCTACCTGATAGTGAGTGGCTTGCCTTAGGAACATAATCCGCTCAAGGCATACGACAGACAACGCAATGGGGAAAATATGAGGTACAATAAGAAAGAGTATTAATGTCCCTTAAGAGTGTAATTGTACACCTTCCTTTTCACTATTCATATGGGATAATGTTGTCCTTAGAAGGCGGACAATGAATGTGTCCATTCTTGTGTCCATTGTCAGATAAGCAATAAGTGGTAAGAGAGAGACACAATACTTCCCAATGAGGTGCTGCCGGATCATGTAATTACCCCATTGACATTTCGGTATTTTTTTTTTTTTTTTTGTCTGTGGGATCAAACCCGAAACCTTCTGCTTCACAGTCTTACCTCTCTCGAACACTCCTCATAACCCGCTTTGTATTTACTTCGTATATCTGACGATAGGATCTTTTGCCTCTGCAAGTGTCGTACTGTGAGCTCCAGAATGTCGGCTTTCTCTAGTTTCGAATGTTTGGTATTCTGTGAGGAAGAAAATAAGGCAAGTTAAAACAAAAGGCAAAATGACAAGTAATCAAACAGGACGGTTTGTGAACGCCAAGGACAAAAAAGGTAAAGATTATAACCGATTTTGGATGTTTTCTTGGCATTTCTCATGTCGGCTTTCTCTAGTTTCGAATGTTTGGTATTCTGTGAGGAAGAAAATAAGGCAAGTTAAAACAAAAGGCAAAATGACAAGTAATAGAAATCAAACAGGACGGTTTGCGAACGCCAAGGACAAAAAAGGTAAAGATTATAACCGATTTTGGATGTTTTCTTGGCATTTCTGGACTAGGAAATAAAAACGGCTGTGAAACACTCATGTTTTTTTGTAGGTATAATATTTTAGCTTAAGCAAAGCTTTCACAAATGATGATCTCGCACTGATGCTACTTACTAATTTATTATGCCACTATTAGGACTCGAACCCCAACCCTCAGACTTACTTCAGTCTTGGCAGAGTCTAGGATGAGGGCTTTGAGTAAAGCCAGAGATTGGTTGATGCGAGCTCGTCTTCTTTTCTCCATGAGGGGTTTGTTAGCCTGAAAATGTGAACATACAGAAGATGAAATGGCTGCATCCAACCTGCGGTCAGGGAGCACAGGTACAAAACGGTTATAAAGCCAGAGATTGGTTGATGCGAGCTCGTCTTCTTTTCTCCATGAGGGGTTTGTTAGCCTGAAAATGTGAACATACAGAAGATGAAGTAACTACATTTCGATCAACAAGTCACCATTTTCAGTCCGTCCTTCCTTCATTATTACAATAGTAATAAAAAGGTATAAGGGACGGACTATTGTATTCGCTTCGGTGTCGTCTGTCGGTCGGTCAGTTTGGATGTCGCTTTCACCCGACCCAAAAATGCTTGACCGCAGGTTGGATGTCAACCCAAAAATGCTTGACCGCAGGTTTGATGTCAACCCTTGAGATTTGACCATAATCAGGTAGTTTTGACCGCAGGTTGGAATCCCCGGATGAAATAACTACATTTCGATCAACAAGTCACCATTTTTTCCTTCTTTTTCTAAGGTCAGCCACTCGGACGTCGCACCGAGCTCACTCCCGACCCAACTTACAGGTTACAGGTATGCCTGATTGTTTTCCGCCGTACCTGTCAGGTCTACCTGATGGTGTGTGCTCATCAGGTATCAGGCAGACCTGATCAGGTGTACTTGTCAGGACTACCTTATAGAGAGTGGCTGGCCTAAGGGTTCAATTCACAAATGGTAATGTCTTAAGAGACAAGGGATTCACCCTCCGTTTGGAGACAAGCTACCCGCCTTCTCACATTAACTTCACCCAGCCTGGGTTGAAAAGCCGGCAGAATTACCCAGATGGTCACCCATCCGAATACTAACCAAGCGCAACGTTGCTTAACGTCAGTGAACCATTATGTACTGGCGAACTCAACGTGCTATCTCTGCCCCGCCAGCCCCGCTGGCTTTAACATGATTAAGGCCAGCCACTTACTATCAGGTAGACCTAACAGAAGGACCTTTTTTCAGCCATACCTCTTCAGTGGCTGGCCTAAGAAATGAAGAAATTAATTTACCCTCTTGAGTGCCGGAGGTATGGAATTACTCGAGGCGACCAGGGGCGGACTACTCATCACCACCAGGGTCTTGTTCAGCGACCTCTTCAGGGGCGGACTGTGCGTGTCTTTCTTCACAGTGGATCTGGGTTTGGTTTGACAGCCAGTGGAGGAGTCTGGGGTGCCGATGTTGTTGTTTCCGTCGCCACTGTGTTCCGAGGTTGTTGACATGATGAGCGATTGTTGAGTTCTGCAACATAAAAAATAGAAAGTAATTAGTCGTTCATAAAAATTAGGTGTATTAGTCGTTCTACTAGAAAACCCGTAAAATAGAAAACTATTGGAACCACCAATCTCTAGACTCGTACACCACGCAAACCACTACATCAAAGAGGTTGGCTTCTCCATAATGTGCCTGAAAATTTTGAAGCATACCTTGATCGTACAGAAAGTGATATACGGCACATTTAGACGGATTAAACATTAATAATACCTAATATTTAATATAGAAAGTAAAAAGATCAGAAATGGAGAAAGAGGACTTCTTTGCTGAATGAACTCGAAGATGAGTGTGATAAATTATGTGAACGCCATCTTGGTTTTGGACTTCTTCTTGGGTGGCGTAACGTTGGGCTTGGTCGGTGTTGGGTGGGTGACGGGCAGAAGGGTCGTGGTACTGCTGTCGGGTTCAGGACGCACGCGAAGCATCGGGAATGCGGAGTCATCCTCAGAGGAGAAATCCTGAGGGAATAAAAATGGATAATAAATTTATTAATCGATTGTATACTTGTTCCTCCTGAAAAATAAACCACAAAAACACAAATGTGAAGAAAAGGCCAAGTTCCTATCCAAAAATGTCGTCCTATAAAAGTGGTGAGATCAGAAAATTAAGGCCAAGTCTGCATTCCCACAAATATCGAACCTAGGACCTATCACATACCTGCGTAATACCCAGTTTCTCCGCCGAGGCGCTAAAGTCCAGATCGATCTCACTCATGCAGTTCTCTAAATGTCGAAACAGTCGCTGTCGTACGCCGCTATCTATCACGGGTTCTCCCGACATTAGTGAAGCGAGAGCTAGAGAGGAAGGGGTAGGTTTGGAGGGGAGGGGCAGAGCCTTGTTGCCTGTGCCGGAAGGAGTGGGGGTGGAGGAGGTGGTGCTGCTGAGACCCAGATGGAGCTCGGGGGTTTCGAGAAACCTGGACACCTGGGGAGGACAAAGAGGAAAACCTTTAGACCAGTCACTCACTATCAGGTAGACCTGATCAGGTCCGCCTGTCAGATCTACCTGATAGTGTGTGTGCTCATCAGTTATCAGGCTATCAGGTCCACCTGTCAGGTCTACCTGATAGTGAGTGGCTTGCCTTAGGAACATAATCCGCTCAAGGCATACGACAGACAACGCAACGGGGAAAATATGAGGTACAATAAGTAAGAGTATTAATGTCCCTTAAGGGTGTAATTGTACACCTTCCTTTTCACTATTCATATGGGATCATGTTGTCCTTAGAAGGCGGACAATGAATGTGTCCATTCTTATGTCCATCGTGAGATAAGCAATAAGTGGTAAGAGAGAGACACAATACTTCCCAATGAGGTGCTGCCGGATCAAGTAATTACCCCACTGACATTTCGGTATGTGTTTTTTTTTTTTTTTTTTTTTTTTTTTTTTTTGGG
>NW_007377948.1:54333-59494 GCF_000475195.1 Diaphorina citri | reverse complement strand
TCGGTCTGTCGGTCGGTCGGTCTGTCCCCATAGAAGGAGTTATCCAAACCTGGTCGACCTATATATCAAATTAAAGGTCTTTTTACCAGGATTACGAAAATGGTGGTGCAAATTTTGTCCAGAAAACCATAAAGTTTTTTGGGGATTTTTTTTCACATTTTCTCACACAAATGAGCTCTGATTGTCGCGACGACCTATGAACTCAAAGCGAGAAAGTTTTAGATAACACTTCAGTCGATCATTTAAGATCGGTTTTAGCGTCATCTATGTTAAGCTACGCCGAGCAAGGCCAATAAATGGATGGGTGACTTAAACATTATATTGGGAATAAAGGGAGAAAGGGCTCTAGTCTTGATTTTAAATCATTACATGAAAGTAAAATCAAAAAATCAAATCAAGAATAATAATAAACTGAATATTAAATAAAATACGTAGGTACATAAATATTGATTTTCCTTAACGAAGATCGAAAAATTCCCGGAGGGACGGGCCCTGCTTGTTTCCTTCTTTTTCTAAGGTCAGCCACTCGGACGTCGCACCGAGTTCACTCCCGACCCAACTTACAGGTATGTCTGATTGTTTTCCGCCGTACCTGTCAGGTCTACCTGATAGTGTGTGCTTATCAGGCATCAGGCAGACCTGATCAGGTGTACCTGTCAGGTCTGCGTTATAGAGAGTGGCTGGCTTAAGGGTTCAATTTATAAATGGTAATGTCTTAAGAGACAAGGGATTCACCCTCCGTTTGGAGACAAGCTACCCGCCTTCTCACATTGACTTCACCCAGCCAGGGTTGAAAAGCCAGGAGAATTCTCTTCTCGCCCATCTGATGAGAGGCATACTACGGGATGGGCATGCTATGACACAGGCCACATGCGTCTAATGTAGCAGTTGTTTCATCGCTACGAAATAAAAACGGCGGTGGAACACTCATCTTAAAATAATAATAATAATAATAATAAAAATACCCAGATGGTCACCCATCCGAATACTAACCAAGCGCAACGTTGCTTAACGTCAGTGAACCATTAGGTACTGGCGAACTCAACATGCTATCTCTGCCCCGCTGGCTTTAACATGATTAAGGCCAGCCGCTCACTATCAGGTAGACCTAACAGAAGGACCTTTTTTCAGCCGTACCTCTTCAGTGGCTGGCCTTATACAATACCAGTAGTACACCTGCGCTCACGAAATTCGCAAAATCTGTTTTACATTAACCCAAGAGATAAATAAAACCATTTATAATCAATCTACCATTCCACGCATTCTAAATCTCTACAACTCATTTAATCAAAACCTAGATCTAGGATTATCAAAAACATTATACATAGAAAATGTAAACAAGATTTTCAACATCGGCTAAGATAAGTAATATGTTGTCTTATCTATTAGGTTTATATTTATATTTAATTTATTTTAAATAATGTACCTAATCTTTCATTAATTATTATTATTGTACTTTACTATGTAATCTTTCATGTTTGTAATTGTAATATTTTTACGTTTGAAAGAATAATAATAATAAAAAAGAAATAAAGAAATTAAAAAATAAAAAAAAAAAAAAAAAAAAAAAAAAAAAAAAAAAAAAAAAAAAACTCGAATCAGATGAATTACAAACAGTACCTATGTATGTTAAAACAAATGAGAATACCTATTACGAGGGATGTCGCGGGACTTTGTGGTCACCCTGTATGTTGGAATTTTGCCCTGGTTGATGAAAGCTTTAACTTTTTAATAAAACGTTAAATACGTAGGTACGTTGTCTGTACGAGTATTTCTGTATATTATGTTATTTAATGCAAATATATTATGTTACAAATGTACAATATTATGTTATGTAAGTATATTATGTTACATATTTACAATATTATGTAGGTATGTTACTGTAATATGTATGTTCTGCGTTATGTTATTATGTTATGGGGATGTTATTTCTATTTCCTGCAGAACCACGGGAGGTATCTTTTTGGCAACGTAAGGATCTCCAAAACTTTTCTTCTTGTATGATGGACATTCTTATGACGCATCAGCTACACTGGGCTACACCACAAGGAAGACCAAGAATGAGATACAGGGTGTGTTTATGAACAGGGCTGAGATGAGCTCGGACAACGTGAGATACTATCCTGTCTTCCTTCTCTCTTCGATTCCGGGACGATAAGACCATAGCAGTTACAGTTCCCTCTGTCAAACCTCTTTTTTAAAAAACAAGCTGGAAAAGATTTTAAAAAATATCTTGTAGTTACCTCTTGCCACCCTCCCACCGTCTTCCCACCCTCCTTAACTCTCTTTCCTTCTTCCTTAACCGTCTCCTTTTCTTCTCTAGCCCCCGCCTCGTGCTCCTTAACTCCGTGCTCCTTAATATCCCCCTCCTCCTTAACCCCCCCATTTTGTTCTTGGGTAAACCGGCACTCTGTTTTGTACGTCTAATAAAAAAAACTTTCCATACCACGTAAAGAGAGAGAAATCTCGATTGATAAACCCGGGGTCTGAAAAGCAACGGGATAGACCAGGCCTTTACGTTTTTTATTTTTTTTTAGGTTGGAACTTTCGAAAGCATCCATTCACTCATTCACATTTCACATTTCACACACTGATCGCTCTATCTCTAGAACCACAACACCTAGAAAGTTGAAATTTGGTAGGAATATTCCTTTTATGGTCTAGGTCACATAAGAAAGGATTTTGCGAAAATCTAAACCGATCCTGAGATATCAATTTTTGATCGCTAAAATCACCATAAGAAATACACGGAGTGCAGAGACTGCGGGAGAGAAAACTTTTCCTCGCTCGCTTATATTTGAGTTTCGTTTATGTTTTTAGTTTGTTAACTACAAGTTCGGCCATGCCTTTTCCACAAGGTTGGCCATGCCTCGGGATGAACTAGTAAGTTATAAGAACGAGATCCATTCACTCATTCACATTTCACATTTCACACACTGATCGCTCTATCTCGAGAACCACACCACCTAGAAAGCTGAAATTTGGTAGGAATATTCTTTTTATGGTCTAGGTGTGCAATAAGAAAGGATTTTGCGAAAATCTACACCGATCCTGAGATATGATCAATTTTTGATCGTTAAAATCACCATAAGAAATACACAGAGTGCAGAGACTGTGGGAGAGAAAACTTTTCCTCGCTCGCCTAATATTTGAGTTTCGTTTATGTTTTTAGTTTGATAACTACAAGTTCGGCCATGCCTTTTCCACAAGTTTGGCCATGCCTCGGGATAAACTAGCGGGATTCCGGAGCGAAGCGACGGAATTCAGCTAGTAGCTAATATAAATGAAAAGTATAATATAAACGTGCAAACTAAAGATAAAAAGTAAAAAATGAATTCAGATTGTACAAGTTGCGGAAAAAAAATCAAAAATTCTAATTTCCCGCCAACTTTACACGCAAAAAGTCCGACGTTGTCCTACGATGGCCCTGTTCATAACCACGGCCTGAACAGGGCTGAGATGAGCTCGGACGACGTGAGATAACTGTTCCGGCGGCAATTTTTAAAATTCATTTTATATTTATTTTTGTTTGCTTTGTAATTTGCTTGTTTTTAATAGCTAATATAAATGAAAAGTATAATATAAACGTGCAAACTAAAGATAAAAAGTAAAAAATTAATTCAGATTGTACAAGTTGCGGAAAAAAAATCAAAAATTCTAATTTCCCGCCAACTTTACACGCAAAAAGTCCGACGATGTCCTACGATGGCCCTGTTCATAACCACGGCCTGAACAGGGCTGAGATGAGCTCGGACGACGTGAGATAGCTGTCCCGGCGGCAATTTTTAAAATTCATTTTATATTTATTTTTGTTTGCTTTGTAATTTGCTTGTTTTTAATTAGCTAATATAAATGAAAAGTATAATATAAACGTGCAAACTAAAGATAAAAAGTAAAAAATGAATTCAAATTGTACAAGTTGCGGAAAAAAAATCAAAAATTCGAATTTCCCGCCAACTTTACACGCAAAAAGGCCGACGATGGCCTACGATGGCCCTGTTCATAAACACACCCACAGTGACATGATAAGAAAGGATATTGAGATATAGGTATAGAATATGGTGGAGAGGTTTCATAAATCGACCCGCAGATTAAGCGGAACGATTTCGGTTATGTATGTATGTATGTATGTATATTTTTGTGTACCTATACCTATCGAAGTGCACTCAGTCTCGTGAGGAAATATAATCAGCAGCACGCATCAATTGCCCAAATGGTTACACAACCTGATATACCTACCAAGGTACCAAGTGATACCAACCACGCTCAAGTTTGCTTAACTTTAGTGATCCATAGAAGTAAGCGGAAAAAATCCTTTCACTTGACAAAACATTGTTTTTTGCTTCTCCACCATTATTTGTCAAACCTTTGAAACAGTCAGTAGAAAATAAAACGGAAGAAAGAAAGTAGAAAAACCTGAAAAACACCTTTTATTCAGCTTCCTTTCTTATTTTCGCTAAAATCTCCATTACTTGTTTGCAGTTCAAGATGCAGCATTCAGCAGCAGGAGGTGGGGGTTGCCAGGTTTTATCAGAGTTAATATTTATTAAATGCTGACTTGCTGACAGAACGTGAGAACTTTTTCCTCTTTGCTTTTCTTGAAGTCCTTCAGCATGACTTTCTTTTCTCTACTTAATTATTCCCATGCTTGAGGCTAGATAAGTACAGCTGCTAAGGTCTTATCGCCCCGAAAGCGAAGAGAGTAGGAAGACAGCAGAGGAGAAAGCCAGCCGTTTCGAAAACGAACCTTATCCGTTCAGGATAAAATCCGCCGCGGGCGGGAATCGGAACCGCGGCGGATTTTATCCCGAAACAGATAAGGTTTGTTCTCGGAACGGCTGGGTTTTCTCCTATCCTGTCTTCGGTGTCTCTTCGCCTACAGTTCCCTCTATCTCACCTCTGTTTGTTAGTTTTTCTTCTTCTTAGAATTCACTCCGTTTTTTCAAAGAAAATCGGGGGTGTGGATAATTATTATACTTTAAAATAGAGGTGGGTGTTGTTATAATGTTGAAGGATTGTTGGGGGTGTGTTTTAAAAGAGTTTAAGTTGAAAGTGTGTGGATGTGTTGTTTAGGGGAAGGCGAGAGAGGGGGAGGAGGAAGGAGAGAAAGGAGAGAGAGAGAGAGAGAGAGAGAGAGAGAAAGGGGGGAGAGAGAGAAAAG
>NW_007377948.1:20143-53546 GCF_000475195.1 Diaphorina citri | reverse complement strand
AGAGAGAGAGAGAGAGAGAGAGAGAGAGAGAGAGAGAGAGAGAGCAGAGAGAGCGGAAAATTCAGATGCGGAGCAAGCTGTATTTGCCCTCCGAAAAGGACTGGAGCACCTTCAAAAAACTACCTCATCAATTTGAGTTTGCAATTTTCTCTTAATGCATTTTTCCCTTCTCCTTTTTACCAAACGTTTTGTGAAAAATAAATCTATGATGCCAAAGGACTCTTTCTTTAGTGGAAACCCTTTGTTCAGGTAAGTACCTACTCAACCGAACCTGAAGCTCACCAAGTCGAATTTTCATACTACTGACAGACACTTAAGAAATACAAGACATAAAGAGAGTGAGCCAATGGTACAAGGTACATTGTACATGAAACCATTAAGAAACAAGCTGTAGTGCGTCAGCCTTGTAAGCGTTATACCTTTTTATTACTATTGTAATAATAAAGGAAGGACGGACTAAAAACGATTCCTAGAAATGAACAACAGCGTACAGACGTAAAACCATGTAGATTGTAGAAAGAAGGAGGAGGGAGGAGGAGAACAAGACAACAAGTTAGAAAAAGGGAATGAAGTCGAAGATGAATAAAAAGGGGTAGAAGGAGGAGGAAGAGAAGAAGAAGAATAAGAAGAATAAGAAGAAGGAAGAGGAAGAATAAGAAGAAGGAAGAGGAAGAAGAAGAAGAAGGAAGAGGAAGAATAAGAAGAAGGAAGAAGAAGAAGAATAGGACGACGAAGAAGAATAAGACGAAGAAGAAGAAGGAAGAGGAAGAAGAAGGAAAAATGTCAGCGACTATGCAAAGTAACAGACAACTTCCCAACAGATAATATTGATGTTAAGCAACGTCCTGCATGGTTGACTCTTGGAATGGTGACCAACTGGGCACATCTCACACTAAACTGTCCCTTTCGGGGTGCACTCAGTCCCTTGGCAACTTTTCAATTTAATAACTTTTACCGTCATGATACTAATGAGTATAATACACCCCTAAATTACAACGAAAAAAATCTGTCTCTAAAGGGAATTGAAGTCAAGATCTCCAGCTTGCAAGCCCTCTGTGATACCCACTGAGCTGTCCAGTGAATCTATGATCCGTTGGAACTTTGGAGAAGAGTGAGCAAAATAATTAAATTAATTGTTTTCTTTTTTTTTCTCCAAATAACAAACTGTTGGGTGTGGTCTTTATATTTCGTTGGATTTTCATTTCTAGTGAAAATTAGTTTCTTCAAGGCGGCTCTCTGCTCTGGGACTAAATGTTTGCTAAAGTTCTGCTATTCTACCATCTATCAAGCCTAAGTAACTTTATGACTTTCTTAATTATCCTATAAGTATTTGAATTGCGATTTTTTCGATACACTAGAGACAGACTTTTCAGCAATGATGGAAGATGGATTTTACACCTCGTCTTGTCTCTTAGCAGATACCACACACTCCTCCCTTTTATAAAAAAATTAATCATTACAGAATAGAATATACGTTTTATTTGCACATAAGATAGGTACATGAAAGTACATTGTATCATATAAAATTAAAATAATTATTCAGATTTCAGTTTCAGTTTGGATACAGAGTTCGATTTCAGTTTGGATTAGTAGGTGGTTGGTACCTAAGTGGAGCTAATTAGAGTGTTCTATTTTAAGTAGGTACCTACCTCTTTTTTTTTTTTTCATTTATTGTCGGAAAATTAGCTTTTCACTTCCATTACACGAGCCGCCCATTTATTCAGAAACTTTCAATAGAAATTACCTACACATCTAAAAAAAAAAAAATAAATACACGCTCGAGAATTTCATGTTCCTTCTACAGATTGTTACAAAAATTTCCATAGTGTCGTTTTCCACTTGCAAAATATCTATTTCTATTACCTACAACCTACAGTGCAATGGTCGAGCAGAATAGATGGGGGAAATGAGTGAATCATGGGAACAAATTGTGTGAACGCCTGGTATCTTTTAGGTATGCAATGTGCAACATTTTATTCAAAAGAACTAGTGGTGCATTGGCTTATACCAGTAGGTAACCTTGAATACACCAGTTCTTGACGTAGGTACCTATCACTGAAGTTGAGCAACGTTCCATGTGGTTGATATCTGTTCGGATGACCCTCTTTGAATGGAATTATTAAGTGTTGCTGGTGGTTTCAGAGTTTAGATAGTTGAAATACAAACGAATATAAACGGCATAAAACCTGACTACTTTTTTTTTACACCTTCACTAAATTTTCCGTTACAACCTATGTATGTACGTCTCGTTCTTTCAAATGTCCAGAGACAACGGCTTTTATCCTCAGATTTAATTAACTCACTATCTCGTTATCATGCTACCTGGGTATGTAAATTACTATTTATTTAATCAATGTAGAAAATATTTATGTAGGTGACTAATTTAGTCATAACATAACTCATATGGGGAAAGACAGCTGTCAGAATGGTATGAATTAATTTATTATTTAAATAATTCTGTAAAAATTTTGGGGGCTTCTCACGTAGGTAGGATTTTATGTTCAGCAGTTATTAATTATTATGTTAAGGCGGTCTCTTCCTGATCCCTTATGTGCCGCGTCCATTTTAATTTGGGACTATTGCACTGTTCAGCAGTTATAAAGCACGAGAATTTCGTAATGTTTGTGTTGAAGTGTGATTGGTAAGGACGTGAAATTAAATTTACCAGAAAAATATTGATCTCGGCCCTTTTTTAGCTAAGTCCCCTTAGGGATGAACTTTTTTTTTTTTTAATCTACCTACCTATGGGTTTTGAGGTCATTCTATAACTACCAAGGTTTTTATTGACGGAGACTTTACTCCGAAATTTAAACTCAGTTCCAATTTACCTAACTCTTGGAAGCAATCCTAGTTATCCTAGCAATATGTTTAGTTGATTTCCGAAAAAAATCCGCCGAGTCCGCTTTATCTAAGAGTTAAAATTAAATCGAGTTTAAAATCTAAATGCAATTTCTTTGTGTTATTATGTCACAACTTTGGTGCTCACTGTAGTATTGTAGGATTTTTCCCAATACATATGTATTTTAACTTGAGAATTTCCGTTTGTATGCGTCAAATGTCAAACACAGCAACCATGTAAGTATGGATCAAATCTTGCGAGTAACTTTCGACAATTTTCACGTCCAGTAAAAATTGATTTGAATTTTGATACACTCTTATCTAACTTGGATGGCAATAGCTTTTTACGAGAAGAATTTGTTTAATTTACATAACTTTAGATCTCCGTTTTCGTGTAATTTACAGAGGTCAGATAGTTCACAAGATTTTCTCCAGTAAAGGGGTAAAATACGAGTATTATCGTTTAAATAACGCTTTTCGGACAAAAAACATTGCCCCATATGACCAGTTTGTTCAATTATTCAGATTCTACGAAGAAACGTAGTACGAAGGTAGGTTTACATTGTATGGGAGAAAACAGAAGGATTCAAAGGTTAGAGGTAGACAAGTGGACAGGCATCAAGCAGAAATGAAAAGATACAGAAATGCAGACACAGAAAAGGCTTTTCGAATTCGAAAATCGAGAAAAGGTAGACACGCCGAAAGGGAATGCGTACAAGGGAGCAAAAATGAAGCAGAGAGGAGGAGAAGAAGGGAGAGAAGAAAAGGAGATGGAGATGGAGAGAAAGGACAAGACGAAAGAGGGGAGGAAGGAGTGGTGTGAAAGAAGGAGGGATGACAGAAGGAGAATGAGAATTGGAAGGTTGAAAATGTGATGTGACTAAAACGGAGAAGGAAGAGGGAGGAAGAAGAGAACAAGCTGGGTCCGTCCCTCCGGGAATTTTTTAGCCCGTAGTTTATTCGATCGTGATTGGAGAAAATCAGAACCTATGTACCTACCTAATTTGTTTAATATTCAGATTCTACGGATTTGATTTTTCGATTTGATTATGATTACGGATTTGATTATTCTTGATTTGATTTTTCGATTTTACTTTCATGATTTAAAATCAAGACTAGAGCCCGTTCTCCCTTTATATCCCAATATAAGGTTTAAGTCACCCATCCTTTTATTGGCCTAGCTCGGCGTAGCTTTAACATAGGTGACGCTAAAACCGGTCTTAAATTAACTACTGAAGTAGAGAGAGGAAAGGGTACTTAATAAGCGCAATTTAAGCCTTTCCATGTAAAGCGTGGAAGTACCACTTTCAATTACCTATATTACTTTCAATTACCTATTACTTTCCGAATTTTCCAACGGGGTTAATCAAACGCAGTAAAGTTTTTTTTTTTAATTTAGGTGCTTTAACATTTTGATGTCCTTCGCACCGCGTCCGGTTCAGGGATTAGATTTTGCAAATTTCAAGATCAGAGCTCATTTGTGTGAGAAAATATGAAAAAAATCCCCCAAAAACCAGTTAGATTTTGGTGTAGACATCTATACGTTTCAAGTATAGGAAAAGGGAGTCTACACCCTCTGTCTCGTCTTGCAGAGAGAAAGGGGTGAGGAGGGAGGACCGAACTGGTGGGAGTGTTGGGCACTCCAGGATGTGGACGGCTGTCACTCTTTCACCGCATTGACATGTAGGGGGCGGCTCTTTTTTGAATAGGTGGCTATGGGTGATGAGGGTATGGCCTATTCTCATACGAGTTAGTACCACCTCCTCATGGCGGTTTCCTCTATAGCTAGATTCCCATTTGTTTACATCACGTTTGATTTTTTTGAGTTTGTTGTTAGGGTCGGTTTCGTCCCATAGGTAGTATTTTCAATTCATGCAGTACCTAAAGTTTTAAAAGGTCAACATTTTGACAACGCAATTTCAAATAGTTCTAGTCTCCTCTAAAAGTTTCAAAGTAGAAACGTCCTCTTCTATTACGACAAGGCGAAGCCTTTAGAAGATGATAAAAAAAAAAAAAAAAAAAAAAAAAACTCAAACCATTATAATAAAGCACAAAAAGCACAAGTAGGTAAATAGGGTATATGCCTACTTAATTTTCTGTTAGATAATAAATCACATATAAAAAAGTTTATCAGGAGTAGGTAACTTACTAAAACTCGTAAGTCAGTAGAGTTCTGAAATTTCCAACAGAAAATCCCGACAAAACACTTACAAACACCGGTTTACATTTTTAAAACGATCATCAAACAACTCAACCTATTAACTCGACGAAAAAACACTATAAGCGAACAGACAATTATCTTCCAAACACAACACGGATCATTCTGACTCTCAATAACTCGTTAACACGTGCCTCGGCCCTTGGTAGGGAGAAAAAAAAACATTAAAAATTTAGAAAGAAAACGTGAGTGACCCGCTATGTACCTGACCATTGTGTCATTATGAGTGACCCGCTAGGTACCTGACCATTGTGTCATTATGAGTGACCCGCTAGGTAGGTACCTGACTATTGTGTCATTATGAGTGACCCGCTATGTACCTGACTATGACATGACTTGTACGGTTCGCACATCGCGACGGGTTTTAGATGAATTCCCTTTAGGCATGAGCTATTCATTTTTAAGGCTTAAGGCTACAAGGTGAGTTGAACTCAGTTTGAGTTTAACTCTCGAATTGGATGATTTTTCAAAATTTTCAGCCAATCAGATTGTTTAACGAGAGAGTAGTGGCCACATCGTATAGGAGAAAACAGAAGGATTCAAAGGTTAGAGGTAGACAAATGGACAGGCATCAAGCAGAAATGAAAAGATACAGAAATACACAGACACAGAAAAGGCTTTTCGAATTCGAAAATCGAGAAAAGGTAGACACGCCGAAAGGGAATGCGTACAAGGGAGCAAAAATGAAGGACGGCACAAGAAAAGAGAGGAGGAGAAGAAGAAGAAGGGAGAGAAGAAAAGGAGGTGGAGAGAAAGGACAAGACGAAAGAGGAAAGGAAGGAGTGGTGTGAGAGAAGGAGGGATGACAGAAGGAGAATGAGAATTGGAGGGATGACAGAAGGAGAACTTGAAGTCCTTCAGCATGACTTTCTTTTCTCTACTTAATTATTCCCATGCTTGAGGCTAGATAAGTACAGCTGCTAAGGTCTTATCGTCCCGAAAGCGAAGAGAGAAGGAAGACAGGATAGGAAAAAGCTAGCCGTTCCGAAAACGAACTTTATCCGTTCAGGATAAAATCCGTCCCGGGCGGGAATTGAAACCGCGGCGGATTTTATCCTAAACAGATAAGGTTCGTTCTCGGAACGGCTGGCTTTCTCCTATCCTGTCTTCGGTCTCTCTTCGCCTACAGTTCCCTCTATCTCACCTCTGTTTGTTAGTTTTTTCTTCTTCTTAGAATTCACTCCGTTTTTTCAAAGAAAATCGGGGGTGTGGATAATTATTATACTTTAAAATAGAGGTGGGTGTTGTTATAATGTTGAAGGATTGTTGGGGGTGTGTTTTAAAAGAGTTTAAGTTGAAAGTGTGTGGATGTGTTGTTTAGGGGAAGGCGAGAGAGGGGGAGGAGGAAGGGAGGAGGGAGAAAAAGGATTGGGATTTCAAGGAGACCGAGATGAAGCGTGATTTGGAGAATAAAATGAGAAGGAGAAGGAGGAGGAGGAGGAGGAGGAGGAGAAGGGGAAGAGGGAGAAAAAGGTCAAAAGCACCGGGCAAAACTCAAAACGCCAGGCTAACAATATGGTGGGTGAAGAAGACGAGGGTTACAATTTACAACAGGGACAGATTACAGAACAAGCAGAAGGGAAAGGAGGAGGAGGAGTAAAAGAAGAAAGAGGAGGAAGAGAAGAAGGAAGAGGAGGAGAAGGAGGAGGTTTACAGAGGTGGAGAAGAAGAAGGAGACGAGGAGGAGGTTTAGGGGAGGTAGAAAGGGAGGGGGTGAGAAAAGGCGCAAACACATAAATCACCCCCTGGACGTATTTTCAAGTTCCAACCCGCCAACGACATGTCAATTATATATAAGCCTTTCAACTTTTCACTCTCCCTCTTTTTACTCTTCTTCCTACTGAAGTGTTATCTAAAACTCTCTCGGTTTGAGTTCATAGGTCATCGCGACAAATTTCAAGATCAGAGCTCATTTGTGTGAGAAATTGTAAAAAAAAAATCCCAAAAACCAGTTTTTTTGGTTTTTTGGTTCTCTGGACAAAATTTGCACCACCACTTTCGTGTTCTTGGTAAAAAGACCTTTAATTTGATATATAGGTCGACCAGGTTTGGATAAGTCTTTCTATGGGGACAGACAGAGTGACGACACCGATACAATAGTCCGTCCCTTATACCTTTTTATTATTACTGTAATAATAAAGGAAGGACGGACTAAAAAGGAGGAGGGAGAAAAAGGATTGGGATTTCAAGGAGACCGAGATGAAGCGTGATTTGGAGAATAAAATGAGAAGGAGAAGGAGGAGGAGAAGGGGAAGAGGGAGAAAAAGGTCAAAAGCACCGGGCAAAACTCTAAACGCCAGGCTAACAATATGGTGGGTGAAGAAGACGAGGGTTACAAGTTACAACAGGGACAGATTACAGAAGAAGCAGAGAGGAAAGGAGGAGGAGGAGTAAAAGAAGAAGGAAGAGGAGGAGAAGGAGGAGGAGGAATAGGAGGAGGAGGAATAGGAGGAGGAGGAATAGGAGGAGGAGGAGGAATAGGAGGAGGTTTACAGATGTGGAGAAGAGAGGAGAAGAAGAAGGAGACGAGGGTTGGAGAGGTGGAGAGGAGGAGGTTTAGGGGAGGTAGAAAGGGAGGGTGAGAAAAGGCGCAAACACATAAATCACCCCCTGGACGTATTTTCAAGTTCCACCCGCCAACGACATGTCAATCTTATACAAACCTTTCCACTTTTCACTCTCCCTCTTCTTATTCTCTTCCTTCTTCTCCTTTTTCTCTTCTTCTTTTTCTTCTACTCTTCCAATTCTTCCTCATCCCTTCTTCATGTTCTTGTCATGCTCCTTTTTACTTTCCTTATCCTATAGGAAGGAAAGTAATGTAATCGGGTCAAATTTTCGATGGTCAGTTTTTAGTGTCAAAACATGTTTTGAGGTCCCTAGAGCCTAAATCCAAAGTTTCAGCCATTGGTCCGTGTGTGTGTCTGTCCTGTCTGTCTGTAAACAAAATATCTCGAGAACGGTAAGAGCTAAAGACTTGAAATTTGGTGCGTAGCTGTCAATGTAACAAGGATGCGACACGAACACGGTTAAGACCGGTGCAACGGTTGGCGGCATTTTACCGCTTTTTGGCGGTTTTCGGTGTAATTTAACAATATCTCGGGAACGGTAGGTGTAAGCTAGAGACTTGAAATTTGGTATGTATATATTGTAGTTCACAAATGTGACAAGAATGTAACACAAAACTTTTGGTTAAGATAGGTGCTGCGGTTGGCGGTATTTTACCCGCTTTTTGGCGGTTTTCGACCGTTTTTTGACGGTTTTCAGCTATACTGACTAAACGGTTTGAGATATTGTGAAAGTTACTATAGAAGAACACCCAAATAAGCATCATTTAATACGATAAGGAAAGTTGTGTGATGTTCACACCAGATTTTTTTTTCTTCTCATTCTCTTTATCTTCTACCTATACAGGTTATTCAGATGAAAAAATCGTCTTTTTTTTTATCTGAACTATTGAAGACAGTTTTTTTTTTTTTTTTTTTGAGCGGCAATTTTACTTTTATAATTAATTTATTATTCTTGAAATTTGAAATCTTGAAACTTGAATAGCGATGTCAACACCTGTGTGAGATACAAATCAATTAATTACATTGTGACTTTTATCTAATTGTTAATCTTCTTTTATAACAAATCATTTGAAGTTTAGTTGCTTATATTTACTTGCTATAGCACACTCTTGCGGACTATTTAGTCGTAAGCTCCTTTTTGCATTTTTTTATGACACAAATAAAGTGAATAGAAAAACCAAATAAAACAAATAAAATAATTTTTTTATTTGTTTAAAAAAAATACAGCTATTGACTGAGTTGTATTTTTTTTCCCTTTCGGAAACGAGCTCAGTACTCAGTAGATGGGAAATTCCGAAAGTAAAATAAGACTCTGCTAAGGTTTTTATAGTGACGGGGGTCTTGACTTCCATTCGACGACAAGATAAGATTTTCGATAAGTCAAATAAGGAGGAACCTTTCAAATTTCAACCCTAAGAAGGGTTTTAACCTCGTGCCTTAATGTCTGTACAGGGAAATTTCAAGTCAAGTCACAACACAGTAGGTCAGAAGGGTTGCATAATTTTATTTATTTTTTACAAACTAACACTAGGTCGAGGTTATAAGTAAATCTACGTAAAAGTAATACACAAGAGTAAACTCAAGTAAAAGTAAACCTAGGTCAATAAATACGTATAGTAAATCAAAGTAAAAGTGATAAAAAGTAAAAGTAATAAAAGTTGACCTATGCGTAATACGGCCGTTTAAAGTTTGCAGCTTTTATCGGAATTCTGAAATTGGCATAAAATTCATAAAACCCAAGTTAAGTTTTCTTTTCGGAAACAGAACCGATTCCGATGGCGCACCATCTTGGATTTCCTATGGTTTAGTACAGGTGCTATCACACCAAAAGAGGGGAAACGAGCTTCAGAATAGGGGAAATTCCGAAAATACTACATACCCTAGGTACGTTCTGAAAGTTTGGAACAATATCTATGAAATTTTAGAAATCCGTGAAAAGCCTCAAGCTTTGAGTTTTGGACGGCAGTAACTATTACGGTTGTATGGTACAGACTATGTAGTAAAATGTAAAAGTAAAAAAAGAAATTCATGGTAGAAGTAAACACATACACATCATTGTGGTAAAGTTTCAATTCAAAACAGCAAAACTTTCGGTTCCAAATTTCAATTTGTATTGTAAAAACTACAGATCGAGTAATCGAGTATTGATAAGTCCAAAAATACATTACTTAAAGTTAGGTATAGTAAATCTATGTAAGCGTAACTCTGTCAAACCGTCAAACCTCTAAAAAAAAAAAAAAAAAAAAAAAAAAAACGAGCTGGAAAAGATTTTAAAAAATATCTTGTAGTTACCTCTTTCCACCCTCCCACCGTCTTCCCACCCTCCTTAACTCTCTTTCCTTCTTCCTTAACCGTCTCCTCTTCTTCTCTAGCCCCCGCCTCGTGCTCCTTAACTCCGTGCTCCTTAATATCCCCCTCCTCCTTAACCCCCCCATTTTGTTCTTGGGTAAACCGGCACTCTGTTTTGTACGTCTAATAAAAAAAACTTTCCATACCACGTAAAGAGAGAGAAATCTCGATTGATAAACCCGGGGTCTGAAAAGCAACGGGATAGACCAGGCCTTTACGTTTTTTATTTTTTTTTAGGTTGGAACTTTCGAAAGCGTCCATCTGAACCGTACAGTAGGACTGGCCCAGTGTATGAGAATGGAACATGGAGGATATAGAAGAACAAAGAGATAAGAGATCTATTCAATGAACCAGATATCGTTGCGAACATCAGATGCAGGAGAATGAGATGGATGGGACATGTGTTCGCGGTAGATTTGACCATTGTGTCATTATGAGTGACCCGCTATGTACCTGACCATTGTGTCATTATGAGTGACCCGCTATGTACCTGACCATTGTGTCATTATGAGTGACCCGCTAGGTACCTGACCATTGTGTCATTATGAGTGACCCGCTATGTACCTGACTATTGTGTCATTATGAGTGACCCGCAATGTACCTGGCCATTGTGTCATTATGAGTGACCCGCTATGTACCTGACCATTGTGTCACTATGAGTGACCCGCTATGTACCTGACCATTAGGGTTGCCAACCGTACTTTATTTCCCGGAACAATCCGTATTTTTGTCAAAAATCAAATGTTCCGCCGGAACACACCTTTGTTCCGGGTGAAAATCGGGAAATCCGTATTTTTTCACCATTTTGCTAGTTTGTACCGTATATGCCGAAAAAAAGGTTGGCAACCCTATTTTGGCGGTTTTCGGTGTAATTTAACAATATCTCGGGAACGGTATAAGCTAGAGACTTGAAATTTGGTATGTAGTCCACAAATGTGATAAGAATGTAACACAAAACTTTTGGTTAAGATAGGTGCTGCGGTTGGCGGTATTTTACCCGCTTTTTGGCGTTTTCGACCGTTTTTTGGCGGTTTTCAGCTATACTGACTAAACGGTTCGAGATATTGTGAAAGTTACTATAGAAGAACACCCAAATAACCATCAGTTAATAGGATAAGGAAAGTTGTGTGATGTTCACACCAGATTTTTTTCTTCTCATTCTCTTCATCTTGTACCTCCAAGTTATTCAGATGAAAAAATCGTCATTTTTTTCTGAACTATTGAAGACAGTCAACCCTTTACGACGGAAAAACCATTTGACCAGTCTCTACAGTAAAAAAAAAAAAAAACCTCAAGCTGTTTTTATAGAGCTAATCTCACACCTAGTCGTGCATTTTGATCAACATTATCATCTGTTTCTCTATTATATTTTTGTAAAACGTTAAATTGATTTTCATTTTTCGCTAATAGTGTGGGAACACATAAATTGTCTCGTCGTTCGTTATCGTGTTAAGACCGCCCTCACATTAACACTAAGTCAGGAGCCAAGATTTTATCGGCCGCCGTGTCGTGTTAGGCGATGATAAAATTATGTCGTGACCCTTCTCCCGACCCCCTCTAGGCCCCCCGGGGACCCCCGTGTGAGGGCTATCGCGTAATGCTTGCTCTTGGGGCCTGGCTGGTATTCCAAGAAATTCACACTTTTTATGTCACATTTCACCAATCAAAGCTGGATTGCTATCTTGGAAAAAGGTTGAAAAATGGTTCAATAGTTACCTTTTGACAGCAGCTGCAATGATTTTTTTTTTAATTTTGTTAGAAGGTTTTTAATTTTGTTAGAAGGTACTTACCTAAATCCGTACCTAGTATAATAAAAATAGAGAAATATCTCTATAGATTTTTTTTTTTGACAAATTCGCACAATGTCTATTGGAAACGTGTAATAGCACCGCACGTGCCAAGCTCCCTGTCCACCCTAACATGCGCCATGCATTTACCCAGATACTGAGGAAACACACAGGTTAACAATACAAATGTGGAGTACACATACAGTATGTAACTATGTAGTTATGTACAAATGTGGAGTACACATACAGTATTTAACTATGTACGGATTTGTTATATACACACGCTGTGTTCAACCTTCACCTCCTCGCTTAACCACATCCACCCATCCACTGTATTTACCGGGTGGAAGTGAATAGGAAAACAGACATCAAGTTTATAGCGTATTTTCCTTTCTGACACTCGTATTTATGAACAAGAATGATCGTTCTTAGATCAGTCTCAAGTCAAAATTGACCAATCAAATGCCTTGAGACTATGCTTAGCAAGAACTTAAGAGCCAGCATTTTGTTCATAAATATGGGTGTGAATGTCAATGCACATTAGCTTAATTCGAATTTTTCTTTCTCAAATGTTAATGTACATTCCTCCTTCTTCTTTCTTTCTCTTCGCACTTCTCCTTACCTGGGCCGGATTAGCCCAAAAAAAATTTTAACATAAAATAAAAAAAAAAAAAAAAAAAAAAAAAAAAAAAAAAAATCAGTAAAACATCAAAACTCTGTTCCGTGTTGATTTATGCCGGGCGTCTCTTCAAACTATTGACGTAGGTTTTTTTTTTTTTAAGAGGTTTGACAGAGGGAACTGTAACTGCTATGGTCTTATCGTCCCGAAATCGAAGAGAGAAGGAAGACAGGATAGGAGAAAGCCAGCCGTTCCGAGAACGAACATTATCCCATCAGAATAAAATCCGCCCCGGGCGGGAATCGAACCCGCGGCCTAGCGCTTACAATCTCCTTACTTTCTTCTTAACATTTGCTCGTTTTCACTGTTCATCCCCAGAGAGATGTTAGGTAATGTGTATTACATAACATTTTCCTTTGTCTCCTCCTCCTCCTTCTTTCCATTATCCTTTTCTCCCTTTCACTAGTCCCCCTTTACTTTCTTCCTTTCGCTGGTCCTTCCTTTTGTCCCTTGGTCTCATTTATTTTCCACATGATGTGTAACTTTTCCTCTTCATCTCTCTTTCTCTCCTTCCTTTTCTGTTTAATAATAATAATAGTGCTTATTTATACTGCGCGCATAGGACTGAAAAGTCCCTTTACTCCAGCAGTAGGCTACAACTATTATTGTGGCCAAATCCTCAAATTATAAGTATTGAGGATAAAATTCCATACCTCGGCTGGGATTGAACCCACGCCCTCCTGTTTACCAGGCGATGATTTAACTGTCTTTTTTCCTTCTTCTTCTTCTTCTCCTCCATCTCTCTTTGAAAGTAAAATCGAAAAATCAAATCAAGAATAATAATAAACTGAATATTAAACAAATTAGGTAGGTATATAGGTAGTAGGTACTCATTTTCTCTAATCACGATCGAATAAACTACGGGCTAAAAAATTCCCGGAGGGACGGACCCAGCTTGTTCTCTTTGTCTTCTTCCCTTCCATCTCCTTCTGGTGATACAGACTCTTTCTGTTTTTCTCAGAACCTTTACATTTTATATACCAGCTTTTCATTTTGTAACGAGAAAAGGAGGGATGGAAGAGAGAGAGAGAGAGAGAGAGAGAAAGGGAGGAAGAAATAGAGAGAAGAGGGAGAGAGAGAGAGAGAAAAAAAAAGAGGGAAGGAGAGAGAGAAAACATCATGACCGGACGTGATTTTTCCGATGAATTTCTCCCTTCCTCTTTCTCTCACACCATCTCTTCTTTCTGTCTCCCTCTTTCTATTTCCCCCCCTCTCTTTTTCCCTCTTTTCTTCCTCCATTTTTCTCCCTCTCCTACGTTCTTTCCTTTTCTCTCTCTCTCTCTCTCTCTCTCCTGTTTCAATATCGACAATGTTGTGTACACATCACCATCAACCATTCTGGAAATAATCTTTGTATGTAGGGTATTGCGTAACAATTGAACTTTGCTCTCTTTTGACGAGGTTTGACAGAGAGAACTGTAACTGCTGAGGTCTTGTCGTCCCCAAAGCGAAGGGAGAAGGCAGGATAGGAGAAAGCCAGCCGTTACGAGAACGAACCTCGTTCAGGATAAAATTCTTCATAGTCTGAATCAAGAAGTGACGTCATTAGGTACATACTTTTTCCAAGTCATTAGGCGTATTTTTTTATGCAAATAAAACGAATAAATTCCATTTTTTTAACCAAATATTTTTTTATTTTCTTCAGTTTATTCGATTTATTTACAAATATTTTTTCAAATATTTCGAATAGGATTTTTTTTATTTATTTGTCCGCCATGTTTTATTTTTTTTTTATTTTTATTTTTTTTATTTTATTATTATTTTTTTTTTTTTGAGCGGTAATTTTACTTTCATAATTAATTTATTATTTATTATTCTTGAAATTTGAAATCTTGAAACTTGAATAGCCGTGTCAACACTTGTGTGAGATACAAAATTGTTAATCTTCTTTTATAACAAATCATTTGAAGTTTAGTTGCTTATATTTACTTGCTAGCACACTCTTGCGGACTATTTAGTCGTAAGCTCCTTTTTGCATTTTTTTATGACACAAATAAAGTGAATAGAAAAACCAAATAAAACAAATAAAATATTTTTTTATTTGTTTAAAAAAAATACAGCTATTGACTGAGTTGTATTTTTTTTTCCTTTCGGAAACAAGCTCAGTACTCAGTAGATGGGAAATTCCGAAAGTAGAATAAGACTCTGCTAAGGTTTTTAGTGACGGGGGTCTTGACTTCCATTCGACGACAAGATAAGATTTTCGATAAGTTAAATAAGGAGGAACATTTCAAATTTCAACCCTAAGAAGGGTTTTAACCTCGTGGCTTAATGTCTGTACAGGGAAATTTCAAGTCAAGTCACAACACAGTAGGTCAGAAGGGTTGCATAATTTTCTTTATTTTTTACAAACTAACACTAGGTCGAGGTTATAAGTAAATCTAAGTAAAAGTAATACACAAGAGTAAACTCAAGTAAAAGTAAACCTAGGTCAATAAATACGTATAGTAAATCAAAGTAAAAGTGATAAAAAGTAAAAGTAATAAAAGTTGACCTATGCGTAATATACGGCCGTTCAAAGTTTGCAGCTTTTATTGGAATTCTGAAATTTGCATAAAACCCAAGTTAAGTTTTCTTTTCGGAAACAGAACCGATTCCGATGGCGCGCCATGTTGGATTTCCTATGGTTCAGTACAGGTGCTATCACACCAAAAGAGGGGAAACGAGCTTCAGAATAGGGGAAATTCCGAAAATACTACATACCTACCTAGGTACGTTCTGAAAGTTTGGAACAATATCTATGAAATTTTAGAAATCCGTGAAAAGCCTCGAGCTTTGAGTTTTGGACGGCAGTAACTATTACGGTTGTATGGTACAGACTATGTAGTAAAATGTAAAAGTAAAAAAGAAATTCATGGTAGAAGTAAACACATACACATTATTGTGGTAAAGTTTCAATTCAAAACAGCAAAACTTTCAATTCCAAATTTCAATATGTATTGTAAAAAAAAATCTACAGGTTGAGTAATCGAGTATTGATAAGTCCAAAAATACATTACTTAAAGTTAGGTAGGTATAGTAAATCTATGTAAGCGTTAACCCAGTAAACATGATGTAAGTTTTATGTTGTGCTACTTTTCGCTAAAAATTAAGGTAAAGTTAAAGTATTGTGGAGTTCAATAATAAATTACTATGCGATGTATTCTAGTTTGGGGTTCACCATAATGTATATTCAGTTTTAGGTCAAGAATAATGTAGGTATATTCAGTTTTAGATTCACCAAATACTTTGTTTTAGGTTCAGAATTGCTATTTCGGTTCGATTTAGGTTTCAACAAAAAATCAGTTTTAGGTCTGGCATATAGTTGGAGGTTCAGCATATAGGTAATTCAGTTTTAGGTTTACCATTCGCATTTAGAGAGTTCAACACATGATTCTGGTTAAAATCTGGCATGTAGTTCTTCAGGTTCATTCAGTTTTAGGTTACCTAATTGAGTATTAGGTTTGAGGTTTGGCATATAATTTGGTAGTAGGCTTGTAGGTTTACTAGATATATAGTTTTATGTTCGCCAAATACCTGTATTGTATAATTCAAGTTTAAGTTTGCCAGATATGTAGTTAAGTTTGAGGTTCAGCATAATGTATTTTATATGTTTTAGGTCTGGCATATATTTGTTTAGTTTTAGGTCCAGCATATTCAGTTTGAGGTTTACCATATAATTCAGGTTTAGGTTCGCCAGATAGTTTAGTTTGAGATTCGGGGCATGTAGTGTTAAGGTTGAGCATATAAATAGTTTTGTTTGAGGTCGCGTTCCGTACGGGTAGGTAGTAGAAGTAGAGAGTCGTACTACCTAACGTATTGTGTCTGCAAAATAAAGAACAAACAAAGCATGCATGAATAGGTGAATTTGGTGATGTCTCTTTATCAAAACAATTTCGGGTTTCGGTTAGAGCTGTGACATAAATCCGATTTCGGATATCCGATCCTGAATACTCCGAAACTCTCGAGTTTCGTCTTGTCAGAAACCGGGCCTAAGAAAAGCACGTAACTACAATCGATGTTGCTAGGAAGGAAGGAAAAATCACCAAACCAAAACAATTTGACAAGTCACAAGAACATCATTGAATAGATACAAGCAACACAACACTTACCTTTTTCTAACCGAAAGAATATTTGACCTATGCTATTCGTATTCATTATAATAAAAGACTTTGTAAAGCTCCATATCAACAGTATCGGGATAGTAACATTATCCATTACAAAACTGATGCATCTCACATGAAATGATTTTAATTCTATCCTTACTTGAAAGGAAGGAAAGAATGTGAACTATTCCCACAAGACCTTGTTTAGACTTATACTGGCAAATGGGAGGTGGTTTTTAATTGGTACAAATCCAACATAACCTTATTCACCACGAGGTTACCTTAAAAAGACAGGAAGATTTTTCAACTTTACGATAAAACCGAGAGTGTAAACAAGGCATATTTTACTCTATTACTGCTGGGGTAAAGGGACTTTTCACTCCTATTCGGGCAGGATAAACAAGGTATATTCTATTCTATTACATTGTATAGATTCCCTAACAGAGTGTAACAGAAAAGAAACAAGTGACTTACCTTCACTCAGGGGCGACATCACAATGGCACACGACTATAATGAACCGGGTACTGTCTAGTCATCCAGACGTTGCCTCTTCCTGTTCCTATCTCCCTTGGGGGGATCTGCCTCCATCACTTTGAGACGGGACCCATACATCTCTGCCCCGTGTAGAGTCTGAGAGAATTCAACAAGAATGTAATAAATAAAATCATCACCTTGAGACGAGAAATAAATCTAGAGTCTGAGAGAATTAAACAAACCATTAATTATAAAATAGGTAAAGCCAGGAAGGATTAAATCATCACCTTGAGACGAGAAATAAATCTAGAGTCTGAGAGAATTAAACAAACCATTAATTATAAAATAGGTAAAGCCAGGAAGGAAAGACCCAAACTCATAAGAGGTTTGATAGAGGGAACTGTAACAAGGGAAGGTCTTATCATCCGGAAATCGACAGATTGTAAGTAAAAAAAAAATCGCCAAACTCATAAGAGGTTTGATAGAGGGAACTGTAACAAGGGAAGGTCTTATCATCCGGAAATCGACAGATTGTAAGTAAAAAAAAAAAAAATCAAAAATCGTGAATTTATTTGTGTTAAAGTAGAGAATTTTCACAAGTGGGTATCGCAGTATTACTAAGTGCCTCCTTTTCAATCAATTTAGTGAATTTATTTGTGTTAAAGTAGAGAATTTTCACAAGTGGGTATCGCAGTATTACTAAGTGCCTCCTTTTCAATCAATTTAAATAATTTTACACTGGTAATGGCACCACTGGTCGCTACTCGGTTGAAGTAGCTCCGCAATTGTCCTCACGCTCCAAACATAGAGTCGAAAAAACTCCTTGCAGGCAATGTAATTTAAATGAGATGTTCCCACTACGCACGACACGATTTTTTCCCGGACGACAAGGAGAACGGGCTCTTACCTGAATTGCCTGGTCTGCACTGGAGGCATCAGCATAAGAAGCATATCCGCAGTTCTTGCCGGGCAATATGTACACGTCTATCAGGGAGCCAAATCTACCGAACACATCTTTGAGGGAGTAGAGAGGAGGTAAGCCGGGCTGACACACGATGAACAATCTGAGGAAACAAGGGAGTACAAGAGGAGTTAGTTTTTTCCCCAAGAGGTTTGATAGAGGGAACTGTACTTCCACAAGTAAGTAACTTGTTTGAGTTGCTTTGAAAGGGTCCCTCTTAAGAATAATAAATTAAACTCAAAAAGGAGACATTTTCCTTCACCAAATAGTGAGAGTTGAGGTAAAACCGGCATGCAACCTTAAAATATTTGCGCTAGAACCAAATGGCAGTCTCCAAAACAAAAACAAAAAAAGTCAGTCTGCTGCTGATCTAACGAGGATGATGACAGACACCGAAAAAGGAAAAGAAGAAGGAAAAAAAGGGGGATCTTGTGTAAAGGGATTTTACGATTTACTTACCGTTTCGCCACTTCGGAATTGGAGGGAGCCAAAGGTTTGACCGAGGGTAATTTAACACTGCAGAATGAATCATCCCCAGCATTGGATCCATTCAGATCCGAAACACCCAAGTCTAGACCATCTGATAGAACAGGGAAACAAATATCAAATTAAGTAGGGATCATAGGAAACTTTTAATGATCACTATTAGCTCACATATCAAGTTTCTTCCACCAAGACACTTAATTTTGTATTATAAAGTACCTACTTAATAGGTATAAGTATGTTTTCAAAAGTTTGTTTGAAAACACCCGTCTGCCAGACTGTTTGTTTGTTGACAGGTCTGTTTATTTTATTAATTTTTCAAGGTCAATAGAATGGAATATGTACAATATACCCTGTTTATACTGCCAGAATAAGACTGAAAAGTCCTTTACTACCGCAGTCTAAACAAGGTCTTATTTTTTTTTTTTTTTTTAATGCCAACGTCTACACACCACTTAAAAATTAATTTTCAAGTAGGGCAACACTTGACAGTTGTTTTGACGTTACAATCTTGAGCGAGAGATCAGAGGAGGTCTGGTGTTTCGTATGTGTTTCGCACAGAATAAATTCAGCACTTATAAATAAATTTGCTTAATTTTTCAAGGCTCACCTGTGGAAAGTCCCGCCGATCTGAGCAGTGAAGTCGCCTGGGCCAGGGCTTTGGTCAGCGACTGCAACGCTCCCTTGCTATCCACCACGGACAGGGCCGCGTTACCTCCTAACGCCGAAGCGCCATTCCGTGGCAGCCCGTAGCTGAAGTCCGGTTTGTTTCTTCTTCCCTCCTCCACTAGTGTTACTATCCTCCACTGTCTCACTACCCCCCAGCACTGACTTCAACAGTTTGGTCATCTGTACAAATATCTTAGAATAGACAGAATCCCGTGTTCCCCATGTCTTGGAATAGGTTTGATGTATGTATCGAGCGTCTAGGAATATCTTCTTCATATCACTCTTGCTGAGGTGAGTGTTACGTTTGACATCAGTTAGGTTATCATGGAGGATTTTCTTCACCAGGTTGAGAGCATCGTCACAGATTTGTTCCCGCTCGTTGTCACGAAGGTATTTCCTGTGAATGAAAACGAAAAGAATGAGTGGTACATCTGTTTCATTGCCGTTTTTATTTCGTAGCAATGAAAAAATTTTGGTCTCGTGGTCTGTGTCGTAACATGCCCATCCGGTAGCATGTAGTAAGAAAAATAAAATAGTTGAGCGTTTCATCGCCGTTATTATTTCGTAGCAATAAAATAACTGCTACATTAGACGCATGTGGTCTGTGTCGTAGCATGCCCATCCCGTAGTATGTCCCTCATCAGATGGGCGATAAGAGACACAATACTTCCCGTTTAGGTGCTGGGGTAACACGAGAACATCAGAAAGTAACAAACTGTCCACTGAATTATTTTTGCAATCGAAATACGGGTGTATTTTTTTTGTCGACTCTGGGAATCGAACCCTGGGAACTTCTGCATGGTAAGGGAGCGCATTACCAGTGGTCACTGCGCTAATATGATAATTTCCAAGTATACCAAGCGTACCGGGAGGCGCGCGAACATCAAGAGTTCCAAGGGCCGTGCCGCCCGGCCTATATTAAAGCGAAACAGAGTTTCATGCTTTTTCGGCATTTCTATTCTACGTAGAAGTTCACTTACTTCTCAGCTTCCGGTTCATCTTTGAGTGCCACGGCAATGTCCATGAGTGTCTTAGCATCCTTGATCTCACTCAATAGATCCACCACTAGATGTATAGAACGACTCATGTGATAGGCAAACGATCCTGGTCTGTCTAGGTCAGCTATAGGCGTTCTCCATAGACCCTGAATAAACACAGTGAGATTCAATATAAGATATTTTATTATTTTTTTTTTTTTACAATACTTTCTTTATTTTATTTTGAACATTTTAAATTACAATTAGGTAAATACAATAAATTGAAAAATAGAGACAAAAAAGGGGGCTATTGATAATACCTAAATATAAGTTTGGTACTTTAAAGAGTTCTTAATAGGATATTTTAATTGGAATTAAAGTGCTCTACAGCCCATTCAACTGCTAGGATGAGAATGAAAAGTCTCAAGTTCTTACGGAAGTAACACTGTTACTTGTTTCCAGGGTTCAAGTAGCAACATGTATCCTCAGTGAGGAAGGTTTCATTTGAAATAATGGTCTGGTTTACGTAGCATCTTGCGACTTGCTACTTCCGACGTGTTACCTCAGTGTGAAAGCCGCCTAAAATAAAAGAACTGCTAGGATGAGAATGAAAAGTCTCAAGTTCTTACAAAAATAAAATTAAAATGTTTTTTCACAACCATTCTAAATCCACGATGATAAGTAGGCATAAAAAAAGATGAGTGTTTTACCGCCGTTTTAATTTTTGTAGCAATGAAACAACTGCTACATTGGACATGTATAGTCTGTGCTAAAGCATGCCCATCCCGTAGTATGTCTGTCATCAGATGAGAGAGAAGAGACAGGACATAAAGACCTGTTCCCACAAGTCATGTGTTTCATCCGATTTTTTTACTTTCCTTATCCTATAGGAAGGAAAGTAATGTAATCACAGTTTTTAATGCCAAAACACGTTTTGAGGTCCCTAGAGCCTAAATCCAAAGTTTCAGCCATTGGCAAATTTTCGATGGTCAGTTTTTAGTGCCAAAACACGTTTTGAGGTCCCTAGAGCCTAAATCCAAAGTTTCAGCCATTTTTCCGTGTCCAGTTTTTAGTGCCAAAACACGTTTTGAGGTCCCTAGAGCCTAAATCCAAAGTTTCAGCCATTGGTCCGTGTGTGTGTGTGTGTGTGTGTGTCTGTCTGTGTGTGTCTGTCTGTCCGTCTGTCTGTCTGTCTGTAAACAAAATATCTGTTGTAAAAGTTAGGGTAAAAGAACACTCAAATAAGCATCATTCAATAGGATAAGGAAAGTCGTGTGATGTTCACACGAGATTTTTTTTGAATGTCCTGTAGGCAATGTAATTTAAACAAGAGTGTTCCCACTACACACGACACGGTAACTTTTGTTTGTTTATTACTTGTTTTAATATTGTATTCTTGTAAAATAAAACTACAGCTTTAGCTGTGAATTTGTTCAAATAAATGTAATTTAAACAAGAGTGTTCCCACTACACACGACACGAATTTTTTTCTGAACGGGCCTTAATATAAACTTAATCATGCTTACCTATCAAGATATGGATTATCCGAATGTTTCTTATCATCGCGCGGGCGCGCAAACACGGCCTTGTAACTCCTGTCACACTCTTCATATGCCCGCGCCGCATGCGACATTTTGAAATACTTGACGTACGCCACTCCCTTGCTTTCATTGGTCTCTTTGCTCTTCACTATGTGAACCTGTGGGAAGGGTAATTTCAAATTTAAAGAAGTAAACCTTTTGTATTTCTTAGCCAGACTAGATAGCTTGATTGGTAGCGCGTCTGCCTTGTAAGCGCTAGGCCGTGGGGTTGATTCTCCCCTCCCCCTCCGGAGCAGATTTTATCCTGAAGTAAACCTTTTGTATTTCTTAGCCAGACTAGATAGCTTGATTGGTAGCGCGTCTGCCTTGTAAGCGCTAGGCCGTGGGGTTGATTCCCCCCCTCCCCCCGGAGATTTTATCCTTAAGGCATAAGGTTCGTTCTGGGAACAGCCAGCTTTCTCCTATCCTGATTTCCTTCTCTCTTTGATTTCGGGACAATAAGAACTTCCCTCTATAATTGTTTTTCTCTTCAAAAAATAATTGTTTTTCTCAATTTTAATTTGATTTTTAACAAAGTTTGCAAGATGGATCAGTGGAGACAGTTATTCCCACTCTGTTCCCCCCCTTCTTTTTTAACTTAATTAATAGCCAATCACACAATACTTGTGCCCTATTTTGTCATCACTTAAACAGTCCATTGGACTGTAGTCTAAAGGTAATAGGTAAACGACTGCTAGATGTACAGAAAATATGGCTACAAAGGGATTGAACCTAGGGGTAATTCTTACCAAATCCAGCTCGCCAAACTGTTTGAAATGCTCTCGTATGTCTTTCTCCTCTGCATGTTTGGATACAACCACAAACAGTCGGACATAGCATTCTGGATCATCCTTCTTGGTTGATCCCACCTCACGACTGAAGAAAAATGGAAATGACAAAAAAAAAAAAATTAATATTTAAAAAAGGTTGGTGACAGTTCAAGTGTTACAACAAGGCATTTTTTTTTTCAATCAGACTTTATAAAACTGGTGATCAATCTTTCATAAAATTGCTTCTGTAGTCCTTAAGCATGTCATTTGAACCCATTGAAGTTGGTGTCTCAAAATTTTACCTACCTGTCTCAAAATTATCCCAACCCACCTTATTATTTCAGTGAACTGTAATTACAATTTACAATAAACACACACGGAATCAAATGATCACAGACTGAACTATTCCATAGATCCTAGGTTTAATAAAACGTTCGGGAAATGGGGAAATCTTGTCAATCCTCAATCCTGACTCCTGTATAATCCTGATTCTTAATTCAGGAAAATCTGGATCCTGGAATCTAGCTAGAGTGGATAATGGAAATTTATTTGCGCAAAGCCTGCAAAAATCATAGAGGGAATTTTTCCCACGCTCTCTGTGGGATTTTTCCCATTGCAATGAAAGTGCACCTTTTAAATACTACCAGTGTTGCCACTTCGAGCATAACTTGTGCTCTTTGATTATTGAAAATTTAATGAGCATAATTTTGTTGAAAATTTTGAATCGTCTTGCCACTTTCCACGATTTTGAGGAAGATACAGTATACATAGGCATTTTTCTTGTGTAACAATAAAATCTCTTTCGTTTGAGGAGGAAAGTAATGTAATCGGGTCAAATTTTCGATGGTCAGTTTTTAGTGCCAAAACACGTTTTGAGGTCCCTAGAGCCTAAATACAAAGCCATTGGTCCGTGTGTCTGTCCTTCCTTCTGTCTGTCTGTCTGTCTGTCTGTAAACAAAATAAATCGAGAACGGTAAGAGCTAGAGACTTGAAATTTGCAAATGTGACAAGGATGCGACACGAAACTTTTGGTTAAGACCGGTGCAACGCTTGGCGGCATTTTATCGCTTTTTGGCCGTTTTCGGTGTAATTTAACAATATCTCGGGAACGGTATGAGCTAGACTGCTAGAGACTTGACATTTGGAATGTAGTCCACAAATGTGACAAGGATGCAACTCAAAACGTTTGGTTGAGATGGTTGCTGCGCTTGGCGGTATTTTGGCCGCTGTTGGACAGATTTCGACCGTTTTTTGGCGGTTTTCAGCTATAACGACAAAACGGTTCGAGATATTGTAAAAGTTAGGGTATTAAAAGAACACTCAAAAAAGCATCATTCAATAGGATAAGGAAAGTCGTGTGATGTTCACACCAGATTTTTCAATCTTTATTACAGTGTGCCAGCATATAATTTTAATGTTCTCTTTTGCGTGTACATGTTTGTGAGGTTTTGCGTGTACATGTTTGTAGTAAATCTAGGTACCTACTCTGTATGTACCTCACTATCCACATAGAAACTAGGCATACTAGTAACGTAGTAACTGGTACTAGTGCTCTCAGCAAGGCAAACCAGGAGGGGAGTAACTGAGTAAGACAAATTTACTAGCTAACCTGCTAACGTCCTACGTCGTAGGTGAGTTATGAGTATTGTGCCTGTACGGAACAAGATTCAAATCACAACACTGTACGTCATACATGACTAAAACCACGCTGATCACGCTGATGAATACCTACATGATTAGTAGGTATAGACATAGATGTGTGTAAAATGGATGCGAACCTAGGTATTTTGAGTAGATGTAGATAGGTACTTATGGCAATGGATAGGTGCGTTTTAACTTATGGCAACGGATAGGTGCGTTTTAACTTATGGCAATGTATAGGTGCGTTTTAACTTATGGCAATGGATAGGTGCGTTTTAACTTATGGCAATGGATAGGTGCGTTTTAACTTATGGCAATGGATAGGTGCATTTTAACTTATGGCAATGGATAGGTGCGTTTTAACTTATGGCAATGGATAGGTACGTTTTAACTTATGGCAATGGATAGGTGCGTTTTAACTTATGGCAATGGATAGGTGCGTTTTAACTTATGGAAATGGATCCATTTTAATAGGTATCAACATTAATTTAAATATGTGAATATTAATAGGCATACGTACAATAAGTTACATACATAAGTTAGAGTTAAGTATCGACCTTTTTTTTGTCGGGAGTGAGGTGGTTCATCATTGTATTCACGAGAGCGATCATGGGTGTTGATTCTGTAGTTGCGATCCATGGTTGGACACTAGTAAAAGCAGATTAGTGGACACTGTTGGTGGACTGAATATGAAAGTTCAAATTAGATTCAAACTTTGAGGATTAGGTAAAATTACAATAAACACACACGGAATCAAATGATCACAGACTGAACTATTCCATAGATCCTAGGTTTAATAAAACGTTCGGGATATGGGGATTTGGGGAAATCTTGTCAATCCTGACTCCTAAATCCTGAATAATCCTGAATCCTGATCCTTAATTCCTGATCCTGAAGGAAAATCTGGATCCTGGAATCTAGCTAGAGTGGATAATGGAAATTTATTTGCGCAAAGCCTGCAAAAATCATAGCGGGAATTTTTCCCACGCTCTCTGTGGGATTTTTCCCATTTCAATGAAAGTGCACCTTTTAAATAACACCAGTGTTGCCACTTCGAGCATAACTTGTGCTCTTTGATTATTGAAAATTTAATATTTAATGAGCATAATTTTGTTGAAAATTTTGAATCGTCTTGCCACTTTCCACGATTTTGAGGAAGATACATTATACATAGGCATTTTTCTTGTGTAACAATAAAATCTCTTTCGTTTGAGGGATATATAAATAAATAATAAAAAAAATCTCTGGCACTTTAGTCGATTTTAGTTATGCTGTGAATATTTTTCTTGTTCCAGACGGAGTACGAACCCAATAGTTTGGAAAAAGTGGGAGACCAGCTGCTGACTTCGGTGAGTATGAGTATTCTATCAGCTGAGATGACCGATCTTGGTTTCTAGGGGCTTGAAACTTTTTTAGGAAGAGGTTATAGAAATAGATGATTTTTTCAATGTTTATCAGAGTGTACCAGCATATAATTTCAATGTTTTATTGAGGTTTAGCGCGTAAAATTGTACATTTGTGTGTACTAAATCTATCTGGGCAGGTACTTATAATGTTGTACTTTGAATCTCGCTAGTATAAAATACTTGCCTTACAGGTGACCTAAGTGCTGTGTTGTGATTTGAATCTCGTACGTTTAAGCACAATAAGTATTTAAGTACAGGTTAGCTAGTTGTATAGGGTGTACCTCTCTATACCCATAGGTTCCCTAAGTTAGTAAATTTATCTTACTGTCTTACTCCCCTCCCGGTTTACCTTGCTCAGAGTACCTACTAGTTACTACGTTACTAGTATGTCTTGCTTATATGTGAAATACGTCAGGACTAGTTCCTAAATGCACGCTGATAAATACCTACATGATTGGTAGTTAGTAGATATAGACATACTTAGCTGTTATGTGTAAAATAGACGCGAACCTATGTATGTAGATGTAGATACTTATGGAAATGGATAGGTACATTTTAATATCAAAATTTAAATATGTTAATATTAATAGTTAGGTATACAATAAAGGTCACATAAGTTATAGTTAAGTACCTAATCACATGTGGTAGGTAAGTTCGATTTTTACAAAATTTGGCAATCATGTTATACACTTTTGATGAAGATTTTCGTCAATTTAGTATCGACCTTGAGTGGATCAATCGACTTTGTGGAGCTCCATAGATCATCTGTTGAAATTATACAGATACCTGCTTACACACTTTATGACACCCTATATTTCTGTCTACCGCGGCTGTTCTACTACCTAACCTCTTCTGGGCTTTCAAGATAGCAACGAGTGTCCATGATAAAGTAAGTCTAATTAAAGTCTCATGTTATAGCTACCTAGGTAAGTTCGATTTGATGGAATTTGGCAAAAATGTTTGTAGACTTGAGTAAAGGACTTTTGTTGATTAGGGTCGATCTTGAGTTGTTCAATCGCCTCTGTGGTTGCACCATAGAGCACACGAGTAAAATGTATATTATACCTATGCACTTATTTTTGTGACACTCTGTATTCTCTTCTTCCAGCTGAACGTGGCTCTCAGCATCTCCCTGTATTTCTCCCCCGTGATAGCGTTCATCCTGTACAAGCGCGGTTTCTTCACTCCTGAAGGTGGAACACTGCTGATCAAGTTTTTCTCCGGTCTAGGGGCGGTCTATGTGGCTTCCTACGCTATACGGTCTATGGGCCGCTCCCAAAATTCTCAGTACTTGGAGTTCCTTCGTATCCTGGCCAAGGCACAGTCTCACTTCTCCAGTGAAGCTAAGGTAAATATTAGACTCGTGTGGTCTGTGTCGTACGTCGTAGCATGTCCTATGTGGCTTTGCCCAGCGATTTTGAGGGTTCTAGGACGCGTTTCGTTCTTATTGGAGCTCATCAGTTAAAATTTTCAGAACCAGCCTAGTTAGCTTGGAAGGCAGCACTGGGTTCGATTCCTGTCCGGCGAGCTTTTTTTTAAGCAAGGTATTTTCTAATTTTTAAATAAATCATTCTTTTAAATTTCAGGCAGAATTGATGCAGTATGACTTTGAATTCTCAGCCTGGCCTGTCGAATTTGATGCCTCTACATCACAGTAAGTCTTTTATTCCTATGTTAAATTATAAGCCACAATGTATTACTACAAAAAAACACACGTTTGGTGTAAAAAAATATTAACATTAGGGTAACCGCTAGTTATTTGTGGCGGTATTCATTCCCGACCACAGATTTCTGAAGTAAAACTCGGGAGAAAAAAACGTGCTATCATCAACATTTTGTATTTTTAAGCCCGTATTACAAGTACATTCCGGCCGCTCCCAAAATTCTCAGTACTTGGAGTTCCTTCGTATCCTGGCCAAGGCACAGTCTCACTTCTCCAGTGAAGCTAAGGTAAATAGAACTGCTACATTAGACTCGTGTGGTCTGTGTCGTAGCATGTCCTATCTCCTATGTGGCTTCGTACGCCATACTAATCTCAAAGCCTAATCTGCTCAACTTATCGTCAGGGTAATATTAAATTAGGTATTAAGTTTTTAAGTACAAATAAAGGAAATTATTTTGTTTTTTATGATTATGAAAATGCCCATCTTTGTTTAAGTTTTAAAATCTTCTTGTGTATTTCAGACGGAGTTGATGCAGTATGACTTTGAATTCTCAGCCTGGCCTGTCGAATTTGATGCCTCTACATCACAGTAAGTGTTTTTCCCTACATAAGTATGTTCAAGTTGCAAGTCACATAAGCCACAATGTGTTACTAAGAAAAACATTACCTACTACGAAAAGCACAAGTTTATATTATTTGAACAAATTCACAGCTAAAGCTGTAGTTTTATTTTACAAGAATATTAAAACAAGTAATAAACAAACAAAAATTACAAAAATTCTGTAAATTTTGTCTAATACTAATATGTATATAATAATAATTAACAACTGTCCAAGATAATGGGCAGATAAGAAAAAGCAGGGGGGGGGGGGGGAAGAAGGGGTCATAAATGTATGAGTGAAGAAATCTAAATTAATCTCCTATTCTTTTCAGAAAGGGGGGAGTATATGGGTAAGTGATAAGTGTGATAGAGAGAGGAAGAGAGAATGTATTTTGTATAATTTTTGTAATTTTTGTTTGTTTATTACTTGTTTTAATATTCTTGTAAAATAAAACTACAGCTTTAGCTGTGAATTTGTTCAAATAATAAAAGCACAAGTTTAGCTCAAAGCAATATTAGGACTAGTGTAACCGCTTAGTAATTTGTGGCGGTATTCATTTCCGACCACAGATTTTTGAAGTAAAACTCGGGAGAAAAAAACGTGCTATCATCAACATTCGTATTTTTAAGCCCGTATGGCCGAAGTTACAAGTACCACTACCGCTTGCTGCCTAGTACTTTGTGGTTTTCTGGGCTTGAAAAACGTATTTTCTGTTGAAATTTGCCACTTATTTAAAAAATGCACGCTATTAAGCTCAAAAGTAATAAAGAAGTAAAATACAATAATAGAATTCAACGTAATGCAATAACATGGGAGAAAAGATGAGATTAAAATCCGCTAGATCCGCTAGCCTTTTCAATAACTTTTGCTCCACACTTGATCTGTCATCTCCTCTCAATACATATCTCAGCCAGATAGTATGTAAGATTACATTAGTATTAGTATTTGTAGGTACCTATGTAAATTATGCATATTTTTGTAAATGAGCATGATAAAATAAAAAATTAAAATTAAATTAAAAATTAAAATGCCGAAAAACCATGGACCTCTATTTCGTGTTAATATAGACTTAGCGGCGCTTCGAACTCTTGACGTTCGCCCGCCTCCTTGCACTCTTGATACTTCAAGTTTAAGCTGAGTCCACACATGGTCGACGGCCGTCGGTGAATCTATGTTGTCGAGGCAGTGTGGACGGTTTCAGTCGACATCGATCGACGACCATTGACTATGTGTGGAATTGTGGACACAGCTTTAGAATATAAAGTAATAAAGAAGTATAAAATACAAAAATAGAATTCAACGTAATGCAATAAAATGGGAGAAAAGATGAGATAGGACTCATTGACCGATTCTATTCTATTCTATTACAGGAGTATTGACAATTACACCTCCACAACTTGTATAGTTCCCCCCATGAAGAGTTTTACCGAGATCATCCTATCCCCCCTGAGTGTAGCCAGCTATATTGCCATTCACACGTTTGGAATTCGGTTCATTTATCCAGGCTCCATGACAGTTCTCAATTGGATGATGGGTAAGAAGGTTCGGGGTTCGATCCCCGCAAAATGTGAATTAATTATTAATTTCCCCCGTGGTAGAAGCTCACTCTAAAACTAAATTAACATTAAAAAATACTCTGCGCCAGCCTAGTTAGCTTGGTTGGTAGCGCGTCTGCCTTATATGACCGTGGGTTCGATTCCCGGGGTGGATTTTATCCCCAACAGATAAAAGCCGATGGCCCTACTTATACCAATCGAAACTCTTCAGAAAAAGAAAGGAAAAAAAACCAATCCATGGTGGAGTCAAAATTTGCGTTTATGTTTTTCCTTGGCTTTCAGCTCCAGTTCTATATCAAGGCAGACAGAAGTTGCTGACAGAGAATAGTGGTGAAAGATTCAAGCTCCTCACTAAGGATAGCAACGAATTGGACTGTATGTTTGTAGACCGGAGAAACAAGTAAGGTTCATCTTTTTCAAAGGACAGCTTAATTAAGTGATTAGTTGATGACGTGAAATTAGACACAGATATGGCATTATTAAGTCATTAATTAATAGTTCATGAACAGCTTGAACAGCTTTGATTGACTTTTATATTAGTGGTCTGATAGAAGAAACTGTAACTTCTAAGGTCTCATCGTCCCGAAATTGAAGAGAGAAGGAGGACAGGATAGGAAAAAGCCGGCCATCCCGAGGATGAACCTTATCTGTTTAGGGTGAAATCTACCCCGGACGGAAATCAAACCCGCGGCCTAGCGCTTACAAGGCAGACGCACTACCAACCAAGCTAACTAGGCTGGCATTTTATCATGTTTTTCTTCCATTTTCAGAACGGATAGAGGTGGTGATCTAGTCATTTGTACGGAGGGTAATGCTGGTTTCTATGAGATAGGCATCATGAGTACCCCTCTAGCTACGGGTCTGTCTGTCCTGGGCTGGAATCATCCAGGCTTTGGCCAGAGTACTGGTAAGTTAACCTAGGTGATCTAGTCATATGTACGGAGGGTAATGCAAAAAGTCATCGTGTCTCTATTTTATATAACATATCCCTAAGAAAGAAAAAAAAAATCTTTCCTCTTTTCATACAACGTGCTCCTCCTATCTCCGCTCTTATCAACTAGATATAGGTCCTCTAATACATACCCATTGTCACATAGCGTGTACATTGTACAATGTACAATTGATTGCATATACATACATAATCTCAAGTGGTCCGCGAGATTTTTGGTTTATCAATAGTGGTCCGCCAATTCTAAAAGGTTAAGAACCCCTGGGCATCATGAGTACCCCTCTAGCTACGGGTCTGTCTGTCCTGGGCTGGAATCATCCAGGCTTTGGCCAGAGTACTGGTAAGTTAACCTTGGTGCCCCAGAGGTAGAATGTTGGACTTGTATCCTCTGAGTTAGTGGGGCCTCACTAGGCCCATCACTTAGTCACCTAATGACTCTAATAGGGTCCACAAACTATTCATCTGAGAAATCAGTTTGGAGAGGAAAAAAGTTGCTGGATTATTACTGCATAAAATCTTTCTGGGTGGTTGAGGAACAATGTTTCTGGTGAAAATATCACTGGTAAGCTTTGAAAGACCTATTATTAGACTTAAAAGACCTATTTTTATTAAAATTTAACATAGTCATAATAGTTCATTAACCCCTTAAGAGGTATGATATGTCGTAACAAATAGATATATGAAAAATCTTCAAGTTAAAACTTAAAACTTAAAACAATGTTTCTGGTGAAAATATCACTGGTAAGCTTTGAAAGACCTATTATTAGACTTAAAAGACCTATTTTTATTAAAATTTAACATTGTCATAATAGTTTATTAACCCTTTAAGAGATATGATATGTCGTAACAAATAGATATATGAAAAATCTGCAAGTTAAAACTTACAACTCACATCGGTCGTTCACATATTTCAGGAATGCCATTCCCTCATGCAGAACAGGCGGCTATGGACACTGTCATTCAGTTTGCTGTCGTAGAGCTTGGATTCAATCACATATTTCAGGAATGCCATTCCCTCATGCAGAACAGGCGGCTATGGACACTGTCATTCAGTTTGCTGTCGTAGAGCTTGGATTCAAACCGAGTAACATTGTTCTGTTCGGTTGGAGTATTGGTGGCTATTGCTCTACGTATGCGTCTTGTAAATACCCGGACGTTCGAGCTGTGGTGAGTAGATACCTAGCGTTAGGTAGAGTGCAAAAAGTTCATGCATTTTGATGACTGCAAAACACTGGATAAAGAGGAAAAAAATCGTGGTCCCTTCATTTTTGACCCAAAAACCTGGTTAAACAGCAAAATCGAGCCTCTGTAAAGAGCAATGATTTTTTCCGGAAAAATCACGTGTTTGCAGTCACGAGCCTCTATAAAGAGCAATTTTGTTTTTTCTGGACCTCTATAAAGAGCAATTTGTAGAAACTTGTCGTATTCTGTCGAGAGCGGTTTGTTTTTCTACCCCCTTCTTTGCCTGCTGTATGAGGCTCATTTCATCAGTTTGGATCGGACCTCTCTAAAGAGTAGATTATTTAAAGAGCAAACCTCTATAAAGACCAAAATATTGCCGGTCCCTTGGATTGCTCTTTATCCAGGTTCGACTGTAGTGGATTAGAACACATCACTTGCCTTCAGGCACACTCCATTTGTCAAGGGTCTAAAATTTCCTTGCCCTTGGGATCAATTTAATTTGAATCATCGGTTGAAGTAATTACTTACCTCAATTTGATGAGCGTGATGATAGCGATTTGATGATTCTCGATCTTGTATCGAGAAGATTAATTTATCGCCCGATTTTGACATTCCTACACTCGTCAATTATCGGAACAATCTGATATCTGCCACCACTAATTAATCACTATCTTCCTAGAAATATCTACTTCTACATGCTTTTATTGAATTTTAGGATCTCTGGGGTCTGTTTTGGGGTCTTGTAACTGACTTTTGGGAGTTTTGGGTCACTTTAGTGAACCGATTATGTCTTTCGGATAATATTTGCAATCGAAAAACGAGTACAAATTTTTGTCGATGGTGGGATTCGAACCCGGGACTTTCTGCATGGCAAGCAGAAGGTCCCGTCATGTAGGTAAAGTGAATATGACTATATGAATGAGATATATAGTCTTTTCAGATGTAAGGTTTAATGTCTATGTCTCCGACTTTTTCGCTGAAATGTATTAATGCGTCTAGATTTGTTTGCATAATTGCATTTCTCAAAACTAATGAATCCCTTTCCTTCAGACTTTAGCAGTGGTCAGATTTGCATACAATTTATAAAGTTATATGTCTCGCTTAAAATTAAAACCCAGATTCCCGGACTAGCTCCTTACCAGTGGGATCAAATATGACCAGAGTCATCCAGTAGACAGATTAGAAGGATACAAATTGATGCATTGAAAATAGATGTGTACATTGTACCAGTAATAGAACGTACAGGTTGGAATAGTGTATTTTTTTTCTCATTGTAGTCTATCTGTCCGATATATAATTGGATTAAAATCGTCTTCCTAGTATTTCTCGGTCTAACTGTATTGGATTCATATATCACACCGAAAAATGTAGGTAAAATAATAGTCATGTGTCCGATATAATAGTAGTAATTACTCTGCCCAATGGAGCGTCATGTAGGTAAAGTGAATTGTTTGTGTTTGTAAACTGCAATACATTCTACCGACACCGTCAGCGTTGATGTCCTACTGGGTTAGAGGAGAGTCCAGACAGTCTTTGGGAGGATTTCTCTCCTTTGCAATTCATTCTCATTTTAAGTAAATCTTTTTATTGCGAGTGCCACCATGAGTCGCTACTCATTGAAAGTAGATGGGAACTACTCATTTGTCGTCGAAGTAGATAGTAGCTACCAATTTCTAAGAATAGAACTGAAAGATATCTGATTGCGAGGCATTGGTTGCCTGCAGAAAAACAAACCTTCTGTGATATCTTCATATCCATTCCGGGCACGAATGTTGCTGCTGTTGTTTCACAACTAAGTGTGATCAAAATAAGTGAGAAAAAGTCTAGTATGTATCTTATTGCCCTTGTGATATCACTGAGATCCAACATTTATTGACTATGTCGATTTCAAAACATAGATGCCAGTCAGATGCATAGGAGAGAGAAGACGCCCCTGATAACCATGTTTCGGGTTCTCTAGGAGGTT
>NW_007377948.1:0-16262 GCF_000475195.1 Diaphorina citri | reverse complement strand
CCTGCAGAAAAACCACTCGTGGTAATGGGTGTTCCAATGTTCCATACAAAGTTACAAAGTTGCAACTAACCAAATGCTTGTACCATATAAAGACAATCAACGAAATGCATGTTCCATATAAAGGCCATTAACAAAATGCATGTTCCTTATAAAGGCCATTAACAAAATGCATGTTCCTTATAAAGGCCATTAACAAAATGCATGTTCCTTATAAAGGCCATTAACAAAATGCATGTTCCTTATAAAGGCCATTAACAAAATGCATGTTCCTTATAAAGGCCATTAACAAAATGCATGTTCCTTATAAAGGCCATTAACAAAATGCATGTTCCTTATAAAGGCCATTAACAAAATGCATGTTCCTTATAAAGGCCATTAACAAAATGCATGTTCCTTATAAAGGCCATTAACAAAATGCATGTTCCTTATAAAGCCAGCAAGCAGGAAATCCAACGAGGAATGCATTAGCTGGATAGATTAAGCCGGACAATAAGCGGGATGCCCAGAAAGCACAATTTATAACAGCAATTACCGTGTATGTAAACCACGCTGAGAACCTACCAGATGGATTAGCCTGTGCATTAGCACAAGGTGCCAGAAGGAATCAAAGAAAAACGCATTAGAATCTTGCTCCAGGGAAAGATATTAAGATACACATTAATATGCAGTTATGTATGTTATTGCAGGTATGGTAATATGCAGTTATGGTAATAGTTCAATGACCTGTAGAGTAGAACTCACTCAGAAACGAAACAAAAAAGGTCATTACAGAGGCTCCCGGGGGTCCAATTTGGCCTGAAAGTCCTTTAGTGTGTTGAACATATCCAACCAAATTGCATCAAAATCAGACAAACGTTGGAACTAAATGAAAAATCTTCCAGTCAAAACTTAAAACCCACTTCATTCATTCAATGACAGGATCTTTCAAGGATGGAATAAATCTGGTTCTTGGTTTGGAAATGAAAAGAATTTTTATGTTTGAAAATCTCTACCAAATTTAAAAATTGTTCTAGAGTTATGGTGAAACAAAGAAGATGAATGAAAAACCTTCCAGTCAAATTTTTGAACGTACTTCGTTCGTTCACTGGCAGGATCTTTCAAGAATGGAATGAACTTGGGCCTTGGTTTGGAAAATGGAAAAGAATTTCCATATTTGAGGATGAGGTTGAGGATGACCACCTCAACCAATATGTTACTGAGGTAGGACCGACGACTATAGGTCAGCTGTTCTAATGCACAGGCAATGTCCGTCATGAGAAAAAGACTTCTGAGAGCAAGACATTAGATATGACTGGATAGTTTGCATACCAGGTGACCCTTCCTTCAGATGCTCATGGTCGGTTTGGATGCTAGCTATTATTTGTAATTTGCTGATAGTTGTTTGGAATAGTAATTTGCTATGTCGACGCGACAGATGGACATTTTTGGTCATATGAATGAGATATAGTCTTTTCAGTTGTAAGGTTTAATGTCTATGTCTCCGACTTTTTCGCTGAAATGTATTAATGCGTCTAGGTTTGTTTGCATAATTGCATTTCTCAAAAAATACTAATGAATCCCTTTCCTTCAGACTTTAGCAGTGGTCAGATTTTCATACAATTTATAAAGTTATATGTCTCGTTTGGAATTAAAACCTACAATCCCCAGATTCCCGGACTAGCTCCTTACCAGTGGGACCAAATCAAATATGACCAGAGTCATCCAGTAGACAGATTAGAAGGATACAAATTGATGCATTGAAAATAGATGTGTACATTGTACCAGTAATAGAACGTACAGGTTGGAATAGTGTACTTTTTTTCTCATTGTAGTCTATCTGTCCGATATATAATTGGATTAAAATCGTCTTCCTAGTATTTCTCGGTCTAACTGTATTGGATTCATATATCACACCGAAAAATGTAGGTAAAATAATAGTCATGTGTCCGATATAATAGTAGTAATTACTCTGCCCAATGGAGCGTCATGTAGGTAAAGTGAATTGTTTGTGTTTGTAAACTGCAATACATTCTACCGACACCGTCAGCGTTGATGTCCTACTGGGTTAGAGGAGAGTCCAGACAGTCTTTGGGAGGATTTCTCTCCTTTGCAATTCATTCTCATTTTAAGTAAATCTTTTTATTGCGAGTGCCACCATGAGTCGCTACTCATTGAAAGTAGATGGGAACTACTCATTTGTCGTCGAAGTAGATAGTAGCTACCAATTTCTAAGAATAGAACTGAAAGATATCTGATTGCGAGGCATTGGTTGCCTGCAGAAAAACAAACCTTCTGTGATATCTTCATATCCATTCCGGGCACGAATGTTGCTGCTGTTGTTTCACAACTAAGTGTGATCAAAATAAGTGAGAAAAAGTCTAGTATGTATCTTATTGCCCTTGTGATATCACTGAGGTACAACATTTATTGACTACGTCGGTTTCAAAACATAGATGCCAGTCAGATGCATAGGAGAGAGAAGTTTGGAGGATCTCTTGGGCTTTGATACAAAATAGTCCCCGCCATAAAATTTCGGTGATGGAAATTTTGGGAAAAAGGAAATTTTTACGAGACATTGTGTGCATTACATTCGTCACAGTTGTAAAAGCAGGTATAACCACAAATGTTTATCTGACGTAAGGCAAACCCTATATTTGAAATCGTGACGATACACCAGCTCCAGAGTGATATATTATTTCAAATCAAATCAATTACATCGTTATGATTTAGAAAGAAGAGATCCACTTTTCTTCCTTTCTTCATCGTAATGACTGTAGCGTAGAAATTTAGGTCAGTATCATCATTAGATGCTTTGTTTAAGTGAGCTTCACATGGGACGATCTGAGAGAATGAGATGTGACTGCGGTATCTTATGGGATTTGAAAGTTTCCTTGTGAAGAATTGCTTCAAAAAGCTCTCTTGATCGTCGATCGGTTCCGCAAATCACTTGGAACCTTCTCACGGACCACCTGTTGGGACCCCCCTCATCGGTTTTAATCAGGCATTGTCGTTATTAATAGTTTGTGGCGAAGCTGAGAGTCTCTTCCATTACGCCCACTGCTCTTTTGGCTAATTTAGTTCTGTCATTAACATGGCTGGGCAAAAGGACTTTAATGAGGCATTCAATGGTCTTTTTTTTTTCTTTTTTTTCCAGTTAGGCGCTTTAACACTCTTGTGTCGTTCGCGCCGTCCCCTGTTTACCTAGATCTTGGTATAGAGTCCAATGGCCTTTTGGCTAATTTAGTTCTGTCATTAACATGGCTGGGCAAAAGGACTTTAATGAGGCATTCAATGGTCTTTTTTTTTTCTTTTTTTTTCCAGTTAGGCGCTTTAACACTCTTGTGTCGTTCGCGCCGTCCCCTGTTTACCTAGATCTTGGTATAGAGTCCAATGGTCTTCAGGTACATTAAGGCCGAATCGATGTTGGCAGGGTTGTTATCGAGGGCTGGTGGTGAGGGGAGGGAGGAGCGTATTTGTAGATGTGTGTGGCATTTAAATATGTGGTCCACGGTTAGGGTATCACCGCACCCGCAGGTGGATATTTGTAGATGTGTGTGGCAATTAAATATGTGGTCCACGGTTAGGGTATCACCGCACCCGCAGGTGGGTCGAGGGTCTCTTTTGAAATTCAATGGTCTGATGACCTGATTAAGCCCAAAAATTAATCAGCGAATTTCCCTCATAATCATATGCCGATGATGTAAGCCAAATATCGGACTAACGGCAACACAACAATTTACTACGGAACATGGTTACTACTGTTACCAGGAATTAGGAAGACCATTTACTACGGGTGTACGGACCAAACATTGTCGTTAGAAGAAGAGATTAACGTTAAAAGAAGGGATTTCCAGCGTAAACGACCTGGTTTTCCAGAATTAAAACGCCTTATTCGAAGAAGAGTAGACAGATTAGAAGGATACAAATTGATGCATTGAAAATAGATGTGTACATTGTACCAGTAATAGAACGTACAGGTTGGAATAGTGTACTTTTTTTCTCATTGTAGTCTATTTGTCCGAGATATAATTGGATTAAAATCGTCTTCCTAGTATTTCTCGGTCTAACTGTACTGGATTCATATATCACACCGAAAAATGTAGGTAAAATAATAGTCATGTGTCCGACATAATAGTAGTAATTACTCTGCCCAATGGAGCGTCATGTAGGTAAAGTGAATTGTTTGTGTTTGTAAACTGCAATACATTCTACCGACACCGTCAGCGTTGATGTCCTACTGGGTTAGAGGAGAGTCCAGACAGTCTTTGGGAGGATTTCTCTCCTTTGCAATGGAGCAGTTGCAAATGGGTAAAAATTATAAATAAATGGTCGATTCAATTCAATAAAGCATTTATTTTGTACAAATGTATTCCTAAAAAAAGTTGGGAAAAATCCAAATCTGAGGTCAAAACTCCGAAAAAACAACTGTAAAAGGTCGAAAAATCAATTTTTATAATGAAAGAGTTCAAAGATTTGTGACGTCAGACTTAACGCAGTTGCTATTTTTGTCCGCTAGGTAGCGCCACCATGCAAGCGCGCTAGCGGAGAAGCAGAAAGAACCGCGCAGAAACGTATGCGCACAAACACATTAATGCGTTGCCTGCAAGGGAGCTTTGCTCGGGACATTTGATGTGACGTCATCGCCTACGGGAGCGTATGCCGTGACGAGAGAGAACGGAGGGTACCAGTGCCTACATACAAGTATATTTTATACTAGAACATTTCTTCTTTTTTGATGGTTTGTTTGTTAGTTCATTCATTCTTTCATTAGGATTCCTTCATTTTGAGCTTCTTTCCCTTATCTGGAGTCACTTATCACTCTGATTTGGCTAATCACTTTGATTTTAATTTCAAATTAAAGTATGTATATGTATACTTCAAACTTTGGAGTTCAAGGGGTTTTCGGATTGGCACTCTTCGTGTGATTGTTTCCCCCTATGAACTTCATAGAAGTTCAACAGTTAATTTTAAATTGATCGATATTCATTTGCAAGGTACCTGTTAAATTAAATCTAATCTATAACTCTCTCTTTTCTGTCTCTTCTTTTTCATACTCGTTCTCATACCTATATCTCATGGTACATCTGTTTATGTATTATTGATTAGAATAAATAACATTTCATAAGGAAGTATGTATATGTATACTTCAAACTTTGGAGTTCAAGGGGTTTTCGGATTGGCACTCTTCGTGTGATTGTTTCCCCCTATGAACTTCTCTGAAGTACATAGGTTGAGTTGATGAGCATTTTATTTTCCGCCATGTAAAGAATCACCTGAAGACATAGGGAAAACATCTGTGCCACCATTGGCAACCAAACCGATTGGATACGTTTCATAAAAATATGATGCGTTCTATTCGGAGTTTGTAGAGACTGTAGTTGATAGTAGTTGACTGCATTTTTGCTGGTCTGGCCCTATGCTGCATTATAAACAAGGTATTTTCTGGTCTATTTGGAACACTGTCAAGTGTCACGCTTGGATCTGAATGCTCATGACACCCTGAACCTGATAATTAGCCGGTGTGTGTTTGCTTTGAACAAGGAATTGATTTCCGATTCCGATCTCTCTCTCTTTCAGTGATTCTCAAAATCTTTTCCTTTCTCAACTTTTACTTTACTTTCCGTGTTCGGATCGCCACCAAAATCCTTTCCCAACATTTCCATATAATGATTTATTTATTACTTTTAAAAGCTCCATTTTATACGGCTTTTAAAAGCTTCAAGGTCTTTTCGGATCTGCATCAAATGAACCTAAACCTCCCTTTGAATTTCGTTTTTACTTTTTCGTCAACTCAAAAGCCGTTTTGTTCCTGCTCAGTATCGTATCTGGCACTTTTTTAAAACTAATGAGAAGGAAATTTGAATGTAAAACAAAATAAAAAGTATTACATACTCTGAAATTTAGGATGGCAGATCAGATATTCGGATTGTTCCGATATTTGACGATTTTGACGAGTGTAGGAATGTCAAAATCGGGCGATAAATGATAAATTAATCTTCTCGCTACAAGATCGAGAATCATCAAATCGATATCACCATGCTCATCGTAATTGAAAATTGAGGTAAGTATTGTAAGTAATTACTTCAACCGATGACTTCAACTGTTGATGAAACACAATGTTGATCTCTTTTGAAATTCAATGGTCTGATGACCTGATTAAGCCCAAAAATTAATCAGCGAATTTCCCTCATAATCATATGCCGATGATGTAAACCAAATATCGGACCAACGGCAACACAACAATTTACTACACGCGCGGGAGACCCGGGTTCGATTCCCGGCGGGGTCAAGAAATTTGTATCATGCAAATGATTGATCCCGTGACTGGCTGTTGTGGGGCCCACTCAGCGGACCCGGGTTCGATTCCCTGCCTCGTTTCAGTCAGCTCCCATGGCGTAGTGGTCACTGCGCTCGCCTTGCACGCGGGAGACCCGGGTTCGAATCCCGGCAGGGTCAAGAAATTTGTATCATGCAAATGATTGATCCCGTGACTGGCTGTTGCGGGGCCCACTCAGCCTCGTGAGGAAATCCAATCTTCAGCTCCCATGGCGTAGTGGTCACTGCGCTCGCCTTGCACGCGGGAGACCCGGGTTCGATTCCCGGGGGAATGGCGTCAGCTCCCATGGCGTAGTGGTCACTGCACTCGCCTTGCACGCGGGAGACCCGGGTTCGATTCCCGGCGGGGCCAAGAAATTGTATCATCCAAATGATTGATTCCGTGACTGGCTGTTGCGGGGCCCACTCAGCCTCGTGAGGAAAATGAGTAGCTATGACTTATAAATGCGCATAGCGACCGGTGCCAGCATGGTACGTAAACATTGGATCTTTAGGATTATTAGATATTGGGAAAATCCTACAATGCTGCAGTGAGCACCAAAGTTGTGACATAATAACACAAAGAAACTGCATTTACATTTATTCGAAGAAGAAGAAGAAGAAGAAGAAGAAAAAAAAAAGAAGAGATTTTTGTTCACTCACCAGGTTTCAGTGTAATCCATGTGGTTTCCTCAGCAGACTTCTCCCTCACCTCACTGGCAGTATCAGCACTGTTTGGCATACACTGCACCAAACTTATCAACACTACTATTGAATACAATATAAGCTTCACACGAGACGGATACATGGTTGACGTCTAGTCACATTCACATCAATAAAGTTTGTACTTGGAAGTTCTTACTTAAAAGTTACTGGATTTAAATAAACGAATTGTTTATTTAAATCGATTTAAATAAACAATATTTCAACAGGGAAAAAACCACTAGGTGTTAAATAAATTGGAATACCCAAATGTCTTTGCGGACATAGATTCGTACTTGAAAAAAGTTACTGATGATATTATTATCTATTGTTTTTATTTGTCTTTCGAGTTTCAAAAATGATTAACTCCTTGAAAATTAAATTGACACAGGTAGCTAAAAACCACAGGTAGACATTGTAAAATTTTAGCTGTCTGGTTTTGACTCGTTTTCTATAGCCAGTTTATTATTATTATTATTATTTTTTTTTTTTAGTAAATTGTGGGAAAAAAAATATTTGACCGTTTTTACACTAAAAGTGAACCAAAGTTCTAAGTATGTATTTGTTAAATATTTATATTGGAAAACACGTTCAATTATTTTTTTTCGTACACTGTTTTAATTCGCCAACTTTTTACACTACTTCAGTTGGTTTGGGATCAAATGTTTGCCTGATTCTGAGTCGAGTTGATTGGATTTTAGGATTATTGAGATATTGGGAAAATCCTACAATGCTGCAGTGAGCACCAAAGTTGTGACATAATAACTAATAACACAAAGAAACTGCCTTTACATTTACATTTATTTGAAGAAGAAGAAAAGAAGAGATTTTTGTTCACTCACCAGGTTTCAGTGTAATCCATGTGGTTTCCTCAGCAGACTTCTCGCTCACCCCACTGGCAGTATGAGCACTGTTTGGCATACACTGCACCAAACTTATCAACACTACTATTGAACACAATATAAGCTTCACACGAGACGGATACATGGTTGACGTCTAGTCACATTCACATCAATAAAGTTTGTACTTGAAAGTTCTTATTTAAAAGTTACTGGATTTAAATAAACCAATCGATTTAAAAGTCCACGATAATACCTATAATTATGTGAAATGTCTAAATTTCTAAAATAATATTTCAACAGGGAAAAAACCACTAAGTGTTAAATAAATTGCAATACCCAAATGTCTTTGCGGACATAGATTCGTACTTAAAAAAAGTTACTGATGATATTTAAAACAATAGATAATAAATAATATCAGATATTATTATCTATTGTTTTTATTTGTCTTTCGAGTTTCAAAAGTGATTAACTCCTTGAAAATTAAATTGAATAGCTCACTCCTAAAGGGGATTTAGCTAAAAACCACAGGTAGACATTGTAAAATTTTAGCTGTCTGGTTTTGACTCGTTTTCTAGCCAGTTTGATTTTTTTTAGTAAATTGTTGGGAAAAAAATATTTGAGCGTTTTTACACTAAAAGTGAACCAAAGTTCTAGGTATGTACGTACGTATTTGTTAAATATTTATTGGAAAACACGTTCAATTATTGTTTTTCGTACACTGTGTTATTCGCCAACTTTTTACACTACTTCAGTTGGTTTGGGATCAAATGGTTTGCCTGATTCCAAGTCGAGTTGTATTTATAACATTTTCCCATTACTTTCATTTTCTTCACAGCATCAGTGTGTTCTTTCTTTCGTCTTCTTGATTTCTTGCTAGTCATCTTCCTGTTAATCCTGATAGAGATATCCCCATTCATTCCCGGTTCCCACCCTCGTAAGAATTGCAGGTGGTAACCTAATATCCTGTTCCTGATAATCCTGATTTGTAGTCGATTCTTTGAGTCGAATATTTGAAAAGAATCGAGTCGTGGTATTCGAATATTCAAAAAGAGTCGAATATCCCATCCCTAAATATCCTGTTCCTGATAATCCTGATTTGTTTATGTGTTCCGTAAAAGAGAGAACGGAGGGTACCAGTGCCTACATACAAGTATATTTTATACTAGAACATTTCTTCTTTTTTGATGGTTTGTTTGTTAGTTCATTCATTCTTTCATTAGGATTCCTTCATTTTGAGCTTCTTTCCCTTATCTGGAGTCACTTATCACTCTGATTTGGCTAATCACTTTGATTTTAATTTCAAATTAAAGTATGTATATTGCCAGCCTAGTTAGCTTAGTTGGTAGTGCGTCTGCCTTGTAAGCGCTATTTTTTTAATATCACTGTGGCTATCTCGGGAAAGTAAGTCGTACAGATATAATTCCTAGACCAATCGAAAGATCTCATTTCGTAATAAAACAAAGATAAGGTAAGTAATATATAAAACGAAAATCGAGTTTTTCGGCATATATGTCACAATATAATTCTGAGGGAGCTAATTATGTATAATTCATCGACCTGTCCTATAGGACAGAACGATAATGGTTATGTATTTTGGTGATCTTTCTAAAAGAGTTTTTTAAGTCCAACCGAAAGTATGACGTAACTTTTAGGTTTGACTTTGATTTTTTTTTATTTATTTTTTCCCTTTTTCTTAACTTTATTTTGCTCAATAAATACTAAAAGCTAGTGCCTAGTACGTATCCTAGAACATTAGGGGGTTTAGAAAAATAAGAAACCCACATTATTTCAGAAATTCAACTCCTTTAAAAAAGATTCAGAGGCATGCGTAAACTGTGGATGAATGCTTTTTTGCGCCCTACCTAACCCTATCTAAAAAGGTGAGGTAATTGTCCGCAGTTTATCGTCTCCAAAATAAAGCTTTAGTTTTTAGCTAAGGTCCCTTTAGGGATGGGCTATTGTTTTTTAGGTTTAAATTTAATTCTTGATCTAAAATACCTACCTAGAGATCTGTAAAAAATTAGGTTATAAATATACGTGTACCGAAGAACTACTCTGTTATCAGTGAATCACTCGGTTAATGATTCAGGTCCTAAAATAAAATACCTAATTCATTATTTTTATGAAAAATAAATTTATTATGAACTGTACATACCTATTTTTATGGCTTCATTAATTAACCAAATTAATGCAATGTTTTTTAGTGATTTATCACAACCTTTGTGATGCTCTCTTTTATGGAATATTCCTGAGAGAATTTTCATTAAATAAATCCATAAAATGCCACTTGATAAATGACAATATTCATGTTGTTAATCCAAATTGTGAGAGTTGTGTGATTTTTGTGAACTATTTTATGCCCTCTTAATTATTACCTACTTTCTATTTTTCTTTAGACATTTTTTTTCAAATTTATTTTTATTACTTACTATACCTACCTATTTTTACATAAGTAGATAGGTATTTATTTCTTAACTTGTAATGTGTACTTTAGAGTCGGTTTTTTGTAAAATATGAAAAATATTTTTCAAATATAAAAATGAAGAATTCTCTACCTAAACCAATATCTTGTGAAAGCATATTTATTATTTTCTTTTTCCGTGTAAGTACCAACTTACCTGGGGTAGGTAATTATTTTGGGAGATCAAAACTGGGGTGGAGAGATAAGGTTAAGGAAGACTGTCTACCAGTAACTTTAAAAAAGAAGCTTGATACACAAACGGGACCATGAAGCAGAGGATGAAAATGGGATGGAGCAACTTTAGTACGAAATGTAAAAGAGTGAGAAGTTATTCAATACCTGTAACCTGTAACTAAAATGACTGACGGGATGATTTTGTGAAAATTTGGGGGAATGGGGATTCCCCTTGATAGTGCAGCTCCTTTTTACACGGATTACCTGTCAAGGTCATCACGAATAGGCGAGTACCTATTTTTAGGACCCGAGAGAGTTTAAAATATAACGCATAACTTCTCACTCTTTGTCAAATCGTACTCAACACGAGATCATCATTGTGTTTCATCAACAGTTGCAGTCATCGGTTGAAGTAATTACTTACCTCAATTTGATGAGAGTGATGATAGCGATTTGATGATTCTCGATCTTGTATCGAGAAGATTAATCTATCGCCCGATTTTGACATTCCTACACTCGTCAAATATCGGATCAATCTGATCTGCCAGTAACCAACAATATTACAATAACTGTAAGCTTTTTTCGATTATTCCACAAAAGTGGTAGAAATTTCGAGGTTTTCTTTAGATCGGGAATCTGCCAATCTGAAGAGAAAATTTTTGGAGCTTCTATTAGTGTGAGATTTTTCTTGAACTATCATCGGGACGATTTAAACGTCCTGAATAAATCTGCCCGTAAGAAGTATGTATTCATTTTACTCCCATATCACAACCTCTAATTTTTCGTTTGAGAACCTCTGGTGACAAATTGCTCATCTGTGAGACAGGCAATAAAATTAATCAACAATTAAATGAAAATGGAAAAGAGTAGATCACGTTGTTCTAGTTGAACATAGCAGAGTACTTAGCAACATAGCAGACATAGTCGTTAACAAGTAGAGCAGAACTCGCTGACAAAGTCTGGAAGAAAGAAATCCTGTGAGGAAATGTGAAATTATTTGGGGGATTTCGGATGCAAGCAAAGGTTACCTAATGCTTGTTTGGTACCTAACCTACCTTTAGCTTTTGTTTGGTTGGTACAAAATTGGGTTACCTATTAGATTAGATTAGATTCGTATAAGCTTAACCCATCCTTTAGGGCCGTTCGCCCCTACACCTAAGCCTCGGAGTGGGCTTTTTGTGTTTGGAGTTGCTGCTATCCCCGGGCCTTGATGGAACCTCGAAGCATCCTCACTGGTATATTTCAACCTCCTTTTCTTGCTAGTTATCATTTCTTCTTCATCTTTTCTATCACCAGATCATATTGCACCCCGATATTTGGTAGGCAAATCCAAAAGTTGAATAATTACAATTTTAAATGTCTTTTCCTTATTCATCCTTCCTGACTTAATTTTATTTTATAACACCGACCCCAAATAAAATTGGGAAAAGATGCAATAAAAGGAGAAGAATTAATTTTATTTTATAAAGTTTGTCCGTTATAAGCGCATGTTAAAAATGATTGCACGACCCTTATGTCCAAAGTCCAATGGTGCTGCAAAGTCCAAATATTGCAAAAGGTCTAGAGTATAAAGTTCCTATTAAGAATGCGACCCAGGCGAATGGCAACTCTCCTACCTTAGACCCTAATAACGCCAATCTAATTGAGAGGATACCAAGAGGTGCCATCTAGGCCAGAGAGCTCGCTCTGGGGTCTAATGAGGGATATTCAGGTACATAATTATGTCGTTCCTGAGACGGACTTGACCATATTCCCATTCAGGTACCCTCAAAAAGCCAGTGTTATTGTCTGTGGCCTGACAGGGCTGGTTTTGTCACAGTTTTACATCCTCCAGCGAGACCAGGGGTTACCTATTACAAAGGTAACCCAATTTTGTTTGTTTATTCCTTCCCTTTTTTCAATGCAAATTTTTTAACACATTTTTTATTAAAAAATTTGCACCTATTCTGTGTAGGTGTATAAGACATTGTTTAAGTCCCTAGGGGTTCATAGACCCAGACCGTACAGTCAATCCTTACAAGGGTTCGTAGACCTTATTGGCAAATGGAGAGGTTAAGGTCGAGATATTTCCAACCTAATCTGTAGGTATTTAGTATAGGTACATGTAGAGTCTAATAATTTTGGTCTCTAGCACAAATACACCTATTGACATCTTCTTGCAAAAATACGACACCTATTGAAATTGAATTCTGTGAAAATATTTGTTCCTCATACTTTTAGTTGTTCCTGTTGTCAACTCCTAGGACACAAACACATATCTTCGAGAAAATATTGTTTGGGATGGTCTGGCATTCGAAAATTGAATTGAACTTGTACAGAAATTGAACACAAATACGTTTGGATAATATTAGTAGGTGTGTATGTTGTACATATGTGTATAGAAGATCCGTTTGAATAAGTTCTCATGTTACATTTTGGATAATATTAGTAGGTGTGTATGTTGTACATATGTGTATAGAAGATCCGTTTGAATAAGTTCTCATGTTACATCCTCAGTTATAATGTTATATCTCTAGTTACTCTGGTAGATCTCTACCCATTCCTATGGTATTATGTAGTCCGGATTCATCGATATTGAATATTATGCAGTCAGGATTTATCGATATTTTGTCTTTTGTTTCAGACGAAGTATACACCAAGTACCGGGTAGACGATACCTATTGCCAATCCATCCTGTCTAATTACACCTCAATGAACACGGGATATCCCTATCAGAAGCTAGGAGCCGACCTATCGTCTGACGAACAAATCCAGATGGCCCTGTTTCTAGTAAGTGGAAAAACTCAAAATCATGAATATTATTTCTCGTGGAGCTGAAAGCCCCTCCTGAATTAACCGTAAGTTAAGTGTGATGGTTAATTTCACCAATGACATAATGAGAGATTTTATTAATGTGAGAATTTTTAATGATCCAAGATGGAGGTTTTAATGATCCAAACAGGAGTTTTTAAAAACTCCTCCTTTTTGGATCTCCCTTTTGGATTATTAAAAACTCCTTTTTTTTTATCATTGAAAACTCTCCCATTAGTGAAATCTATCATTAAGTCATTGGACCAACCTCAGTGGTGCAGTTGTTAATGCGTTGGACTTTTGATCTGGAGGTTGGTGGTTCGCGTCCAAGTCAAATCATAAAATTTATCTAGGTGTAATAATCGGGGAACGATATTTGTGACAAGCATTTAAATATGTTTAACACAATGAAAAATTCCTTTTCCTTTTTCCTTTCCATTAAGTCATTGGTGAAACCCACCATGAGTGTTTGCAAATTAAAATGTCACTTAATTCCCCCCCTGAATATTTTTGTATAATATAAAATCTACTGCAATAGTTTCCTTTATGTGCGGACCATTTTTACTCACCTTTTCATCCAACTCAACTACCCAACAACCCCAAAATTTCTAGTGACTTAACCATTGTTTTGTCTTTCAATTATGCCAATAACATTAATAGAAAAAATTAAAAAAATCAAAAAGTGATTTTGGGGGCCAAGGTACAACCAGGCACCCTACCTATTTTCTACTTTAAAGATTCTACGTGTACCTATTTTCTACTTTAAAGATTCTGCGTGTACCTATTTTCCTTTGAGGAAACTTTCGGAAACGGACCCGGTTTCCTTTTAGAAACTGACATAGGGTAAGTGTACCATTTATTTGCCCACCTAAAAAACGTACCATTTATTGGCCCACCTGTACCATACGCCACATAAGTCTGAACTGGACGATTTCTTTCAAGATCCAATTTCATCAAAAGAAAGGGCTTAAAGACTGCTATCAAACCAGTGCTATTCAAAAATTGTAGTCATAAAAACAAGAATTAGAAAAATAAATGTGGGCAGGTGGGCCAAAAATGGTACGTTTTTTAAGTGGGCGAATAAATGGTACACTTACCCTATCGCCTGTAGGTACTAAATTATAGGAAATCTAAGCTGGAGCACCATCGGAATGGTTCCATTTCCGTAAAAAAAATACACCTTTTGTTACATGCTAGGTACCTACGACTTTTTTTTCGTACAACCTACAATCGAATCTTTTTTACTCTCCTGTAAACGGTTCTTCTTTATGAGGGATTTTTTCAGTGCGGGGAAAAAAGGGGGATTTTTTGTCATATAAAATGGCGACTTTTTTGGGCTTCCTTTTCTATACCGATTTGGATCCATCCACGGATTTTTCACCTTTGCTCAATAAATACTAAAAGCTAGTGCCTAGTACGTATCCTAGAACATTAGGGGGTTTAGAAAAATAAGAAACCCACATTATTTCAGAAATTCAACTCCTTTAAAAAAGATTCAGAGGCATGCGTAAACTGTGGATGAATGCTTTTTTGCGCCCTACCTAACCCTATCTAAAAAGGTGAGGTAATTGTCCGCAGTTTATCGTCTCCAAAATAAAGCTTTAGTTTTTAGCTAAGGTCCCTTTAGGGATGGGCTATTGTTTTTTAGGTTTAAATTTAATTCTTGATCTAAAATACCTACCTAGAGATCTGTAAAAAATTAGGTTATAAATATACGTGTACCGAAGAACTACTCTGTTATCAGTGAATCACTCGGTTAATGATTCAGGTCCTAAAATAAAATACCTAATTCATTATTTTTATGAAAAATAAATTTATTATGAACTGTACATACCTATTTTTATGGCTTCATTAATTAACCAAATTAATGCAATGTTTTTTAGTGATTTATCACAACCTTTGTGATGCTCTCTTTTATGGAATATTCCTGAGAGAATTTTCATTAAATAAATCCATAAAATGCCACTTGATAAATGACAATATTCATGTTGTTAATCCAAATTGTGAGAGTTGTGTGATTTTTGTGAACTATTTTATGCCCTCTTAATTATTACCTACTTTCTATTTTTCTTTAGACATTTTTTTTCAAATTTATTTTTATTACTTACTATACCTACCTATTTTTACATAAGTAGATAGGTATTTATTTCTTAACTTGTAATGTGTACTTTAGAGTCGGTTTTTTGTAAAATATGAAAAATATTTTTCAAATATAAAAATGAAGAATTCTCTACCTAAACCAATATCTTGTGAAAGCATATTTATTATTTTCTTTTTCCGTGTAAGTACCAACTTACCTGGGGTAGGTAATTATTTTGGGAGATCAAAACTGGGGTGGAGAGATAAGGTTAAGGAAGACTGTCTACCAGTAACTTTAAAAAAGAAGCTTGATACACAAACGGGACCATGAAGCAGAGGATGAAAATGGGATGGAGCAACTTTAACACCCATATTATTTATGAACAAAATGCTGGCTCTTAAGTTCGTGCTAAGCATAGTCTCAAGGCATTTGATTGGTCAATTTTGACATGAGACTGATCTAAGAACGATCATTCTTGTTCATAAAAATACGAGTGTAAGAGAAGGGGTAAATAGGTGTACACAAAAAGCCCAAAGTGGCTGAGGTGTAAGGCAACTTTAACCTTGAGGGGTAAATAGGAGAGAATGGAGGGATTTCTGCTGAAGATTTATCGTCCCGAAAACAAAGGGAAAAGGAAGACAGGATTGGAGAAAGCCAGCTGTTCCGAGAACGAACCTACTCTGTTTGGGATAAAATCCCGCCCGAACGGAAAATCGGAAGTTGAACCCGCGTCCCAAGGCTTAAAAATCAGAAACACTACTCCAAGCCAATCAGACTTGCACAAAGTGATTTACCTACTTTAAAGATTCTGCGTGTACCTATTTTCTACTTTAGAGATTCTACGTGTAGGGTGTCTAGTCGTACCTTGGCCCCCGTTGTACCTTGGTCCCCTGGACTTTTCTGGTAACTGGCGCCACCT